>NW_024039752.1:0-191517 GCF_016077235.1 Cyprinodon tularosa
AAGATTGAATACAAGGATAAAAAAACATTCTGTTATAAATATTAGATCTGTTAAAAAAAACTATAATAATACTGTGTATTTGTAGTGTGCTTACCTTCCTAACATGATCCTATAGTTGAAGTGCTGAATGAGGGCTGGACATTATTGCTCAGAGAAATGAGCCAAAGATTGGCAAAGAGTATAGGTTGAAAACAAAATATTATATAATCAAAATCAATGTTATATCTCTTGTTACCTAAATGAAACATTTCTAATTAAAAGTTGTTACCTTATTTTTTCTATTTGACTGTATGGAATGTAAAAAGTAATACTATTCTTTGCTTAGTTTTCTCTCAGTTTCTTTGTTCATAGTTTTCTCCACATAGATAAGCCACTGGCTAAGGGGGGGAACTTATTTTTGTGAAACTCCTGCTTTAAATGGTTGAAAAAGAAAACAACAGTGAGTATATGAACAAGTTATAAGTGGGTTTCATATCCATTAACTTTAGTTATAGTTCACAAAAATTGTTTGTCACCTTTTTAGTTTTGACATTATAGCAAAACACAAGGAAATTATAAACAGTGGCTCAATTTTTATATTGTTCAGAAAATGGCGTATACTGGAAAGATCTTCACAACAATATGGCAGCTCAAAATGGATTTTTGTCAAAGAGCAAAACAAGACTGCAGGCTGCTGCTGCCCCCTGCTGTCCAGCTTGGCATTAGCTCAGGGATAATCTTGCACACACAGCTGTTCTTCTTCCTTTACACACATACTTTGTCTACTTCGTTTGGTTTTCTACACATGTGATAATCACATGTTAATATGAACTCCTGCATGTCCTTTAGGTGGTACCATGTGTGCTTTAGTTTTGTTCAAATTTATGATCCAATTTTTTGATTTGGTTTTAAAAAAATGTAATTGTGTTTTTAAATTCTAATTGGCTTTTAATGGGTCTGAAAATCTGGGTCCCATGAAGATCTTTTGGAGTTGGGTTTAAGACTGAGGTTTGAATTGATTTTAGGTTATTTAATTATGGTTAGACTTATAAAAAACAAAGTATGTGGGGGATCATCTAAGCACAATCCAGCAAAATAAGTAGATCACTTTGGAAATGCTCTAAAATGACAGAGTGAATGTGATTCACCAGACTTGCTGCAGCATTTTGGCATGGCATGTACTTATTTTTTAAAGAATTCACAGTTCAAACAAGTTAGAAAATTTGCATTTAGGTAATTCTTGTACAAGAAAACACATCAGCAAACACATGACATTTGTGTCATGGGAATTGAGCCCAGAACCTTCAAGCCCCAAGGCAACTCTATTAACTGTACCATCATGCAGCTTATAACACATCATTGCTTCATAAGTGAAAAATAATGTGGTTGTTCGTCATTTGTTCAGTTTTTCTAAGTCACTTTGGTGCATTTCTCATAACAGTATGAAAGTTCAAACTAATTTAGTGAAGCAGTTTTAAAAAAAAAAAGCAAGACATGGTAGAAAACCTACGAAAGGGAGTCACTTTCTTAAACTTGCTCTAAATGGCTGCTTCATGCTTCAAATGCAAGTTATTTTATCAAAATGGGTAACATCCTCTTTAAAAGCAAATATTTATGATTATCAATGTGTCAGGGTTGTTAGAAATGACAAGCTATGACAGCAGCATCTTTGAACAATCAAGTCAGAAGGTTTCAACATGTTTTCCTTTCAGTCTGCGACTGTTTGGGATGCTGTTGTTTGAATTCTCTGGACCACAAACCTATAGCCAACAGCAGACACTATATGGGCAGGGGGTAGGCAGGAGCCGATTTACCATTAGGCAAAACTCGGCAGTTGCCTAGGGCCCCAAGTTCACAGGGGTCTCCATAAAACTCCTTTTACATGCTATTCTTTATTTGTGCAAATGAATTATGTTTTTGATGAAAAATCCTTTTTTTTAAATGCCATCAGAACGAATAACGATGTCCACCACATTGGATCAGTCCATTTGCTGCACATGTTCAGAAAGGTCCAAACAGACAGCAGCAAACAATTTTAAAACCAACAGTGCAAAGAGCAGCGTTGCCAACTTAGAGCTTTAGTTGCTATATTTAGCAACTTTTCAGACCCCTCTAGCACTTTTATTTTTAAAAAAGGGCCTAGTGCCAAACCTAGCAACTTTTTTCTGCTAATTGAGACTTTGGCGATAACATCTAAAAGTACCAAACTCTGCTCTCCAGAGCAAGTAGATTGGTAACCCCGCCTCCTGCTTTTCTCTATCTGTCTGCTGTCATGATTCATGCAGCTATTATTTCATCCAAATGAAAAATGGAGAACAGATAAGCAGATCATGGCTTGTATACAGTGAAAAGAAGGACTTGGTTATTTACTTTGGCCTTTTTGGAAACACATAAAGAAGCAAAAAATCTTTCACTTCTTTTGAGGCTGGTTGGCAGCTGTTAATCCATAAATGAGGAACAGCGCACGACTTTCAAAAAAGACAAGTTTGTTATTACAACCGGCCGCAGCTACCCTGTGTTATGTGGATGTGTTAGTTGCTTCATTTGATTTGAATCGGGCTGATAATTGTGATAAATGTTTGGTTCATTTCCAGGTTAATAAAAAAAAGGGCTTTGATGTGTTTTGTTTTACTAAAGATTAGGACCAGAAATGTAACATAAATCAAGCTAATCAACAAAAAGTTAGACAGACCATTGGCTGCAGCTGGCATGAGGACATAGATTTAAATAAAGTTAAACAGAATGATTGGAAACTCATTGTAAGGCGCTAAACTGGTTTGGTGGTTCTCCAGGGATCAACAAGGGTTCACCTAAAGAGGTTTTTGGAACTGATTAGTTACCTTTACTTTATATCTTCAGATACTTAGTTATTGTAAGTAGAGTTATAAGTTGTTTTGCTGTTTTGTGTTTGTGATTTATGAGCACAGACTTCCAGGCTTAGGTCTACTTTTCTACTACTCAGTTTGAATATAGGAAAGTTCCTCATTATAAAAAATAAGAGGCAGTAAAAGGAAAACTGAATGAGACAAGATCTGCATGATCTGAGAATGATGGAGGAAGAAATAACCGCCTGTTTAATCTTCATTTATTAGCTTGTTTTTACTTGTAGCTCCAAATTCTGTGATGATTTACGTTTTAGTGTTTAGTCAGGTGAGATACAAACAACTATAATTATAATAATCATTATCATAATAATATAATATGTATGATGAGATTAAATGTCTTTGATTTGATTGTTATCTCCCTGTTTTAGATTAGTGTTAGATTGATAGAAGAGGAAGAAGATTAGAAGACTGATGGAAAGAAAATTTAATGAGTGGAAGAAAATAGGAACACTGATGGAAAGATCAGTTGAAGAGAAGGAAGAAAATCTACTTAGAAGAGTAAAACAGGGAGCAGGTAGAAGTCAGGTAAAAAGAGAAGAAGATGGAGAAGGAAGAAGACAAAGAAGACTGAATGACTAGATGGAACGAATAAACACTATTGATTGATTAATTTTATTAATCCTAGGAAATAGGAGAGGCACATTCCTGGAATTTACACTTGATTTCTGTTGTTTAAATATTAATGAATACATAATAATGGATTAAAAGCATCACTGTCCCTGTTTGCTATTTTGATAATATGTATCTATTTTTATCTATGAACTGGAAATGTCCCCTGATTGGATTTTAGAAATATTGTCACCTTATTGTAGAACAGTCTTAAAGTAGCTATAGTTGGCCAACCTAACATGGTCAGCTAAATAGTGGGTTAATTTAAAAAAAGACTTACCAGCTTTGTGACCTGTTGGTTCTGTTTAAGTTTTGTTTTTGAGTTTTCAGTTATACTTTTTATTCTTGTCTGTTTTTGAGTTTATTGGGTTCATTTCCATTTTCTGTTATTCTATTTGTTTTTGATTACATATTTTTCAGTTCTTTTGTATTTGTTTGTTTCCTTCCTCTTGGCTTCCTTCTATACACTTCCATCCACACCTGCTCCTTGTCAGCTCATTAGTCCAGTCTTTGTTCTGTCTCCCATATATACTCTCCCTATGCAGTTCCTCAGTTCTGGTTCTTCGTCCTTTCTTGGCTCCTCATGCATGTTTTCACTGATGTCTCCAAGGTTCTGTTTTTTTCTGTACTTTTTATGTTGGATTTTTGGATTCCTGCCTCAGTTGCCTGTGAATACTTAATTAAATCTACAAAACTCACATCTGCCTCCTGGTCTCTACATTTGGGTCCTCAAAAACCTCCACCAACAGTGACAATGTCCCCCTGACTAAGGTAGAAGCTGTTGAGAATCTCACAGCAGACTGTCCCCTTCACAGCAATGGTAGATGTTGCTTCCAGAGCTATAAAAAATGTTGCTCTCCACCTTGCCTTCATTATGCTAAATGACTTTTCTATAACAGATCTTGCTCAAGATTGATGCTGGTTGAATTGGGCTTCAACAGGACTCTTTATAGGTTCTCTGTATGGAACGAAGAACGTAATTGGCTGTGCAAAGCATGGATAACCACCATTGCAGAGGAACGCATGCTGCTTTTGGGGGTAGAGGGAGTGGATGTACACAGGGCTATTTAAAAAAAAAAATCGAGAATCATGTACCAAAGCGGAATATCTAATAAAAATGTTGAGAAATGTACAGGTGTGGTTACATATGGCTTGAATTTAAATTGAATAAAACAATTTGCAGTTAAAATATCATTCTGCATTTAGTTTAGAGGGTATTATAGAGGGTGGATTTAGGAAATTTGGGAACCTAGGCGAAAACAGGCATGGAGCCCTCTGAATTGAGAAGACAACACATTAAACAGACCCTTTATACAGATACAGAAATTTCAATAGAATAGACTCTGTGTTTTGTATTCAGCTGACTTTTCAAGCTCACTTAACTGGTTGCTCCTTCCTGTGTTTACAAAAAGGCCACGGCAAAAGCAAATAACCCAGTCATTTTTTTCACTGGAGACAAGCCTCAATCTGCTTACCTGTTCTCCATTTTCCATATGGATGAGACGCAAGTAATATTGTAAGCATTCTGATGGGATTTTACGAAAGGATTTTTATCAAAAACATTAATGTGCAAAAATAAGGAATAGTTTTATTAACCATACATGTAAACAGAGATTTATTAGGACTACACATTCCTAAACATTTTTGAAGGATGGTGATCCCGCAAGCCGCCTCGTTAGCTACCTCGTTTCAATGGGGGAAGTTGATCACCCTGTTTTTCAGGCTGAGAATACCATTTTGCCACTCTGGGACACTGTCAGATGGTGGATTGTTGCATGTCAGAGGACAAAGTGGAACAACACGAGACGATGTGCCACTTGCCAGCCAAAACAAGAAGGGCAGTTCTTCCAGGTCTTGCCCTCAGTGATGTCCAGAGCTGCTCAACCAGAGCTGTTATACTATGCTAGGTGAGCGCTGTCCAAGTACAGCTTCAGAAGGGGAAGGCAGTTTGAGGAGGAAATAAAGATGTGGCTCACCCTAAAAAAACTAAAAGGGGGGGCTTGTCTTTGTGATTGGTCATTGTGTTATTATAACTATGACTTCGACAGATTTGTCATTTTGTTTACACAAGTGTAAAACAAAAAGAAATTTCGTTTGTAACTGCTCTCTGAACAATTTCATCTTTTTTAAAAGTGCAGCATTGAAAAATAGTAAGTAGTAGTACTATGTTTAGTAATGTTAATACATTTGTTTTATAATTGTGTTATTGCATTCTCTTCAATGATTATATAAGCCAGTAATTCTAAAACGTGGACCAAAAAGATCCTTTAAAGCTTTACCGATATGGAACATAAGAGATAATAGATTATTGATAAAGAAAGCCAGCAAAAATCTGTATGAAGATGTGTGAGATTTTTTATTTAGATGAAATAAATAATGCATGTTATTTAAAACTAACTTAAAAAGGTTTTAGTGTGCCCAGCAGATGGCATGATATTACACATAATGTAATATAATAATGTGGTTTGAATTAGTTCACACAAACTTTACTTTAAATGGCATGAAAACTCGCCAAGAAGACCGGAGTCGATTGCCTGAGACGTCTCCTCCTCCTCAGTACTTTCTCCATCTTCTCATTTCACAAAGTCTTTGAAATTAAAACAAGATGATTACAATGAGTGATTAGGAAAAAACAAGACCAATTGATTGTACCATTGTAGGAGAAAGTGAAGCATTATGTAGAAATTGCACAGGTAGGATATAACTTTGGTCACGCCAGCCAAAGAAATCAGGTTAGTGTCACAATTATGAGAGAAAGCAGCTGACCACAATCTAAGCAAAGATTCAACATCTTATGTGATTTTATTACATCTAAGATTAAAGGAGCATCGCAAAAAAAAAACGGACCCTTCTACACCTGAGTGCCCTGTACCTCCGTCCAGAGGGCAGGGGTATGAGGTAGTCTTGTAGTGGGTGAGTGGAGTCTCATTCTATGGAGAGTGAAAAGTGTCCAATGGCCTGTTGGTTTGTGTCTGTGAGGTTGGGTGTGGGGAGTCCAATGATTTTAGTAGCTGTGTGTGTGACGTTTGTGAGTTTGGTTTTGTTTTTAACAGTGAGAAGATTAAAGAAACAAGTAGAGCAGTGTAACAGGATGGGCTGAATAATTGATTTGTACAGAAGTAATAACAGATGTGGTGAAACATAGAGTCCTTTGAGTTTCCGGATTATGAAGAGTCGTTGTTGGCTTCTTTTATGAATGTCTGTGTTGTGATGGTCAAATGTGAGTGAGCTGTTGATTGTTAGACCAAGATATTTGAAGCTGTCCACTGTTTCCACTGATTGATTGTTTATATGAATTGGTTGCTGTGGTCCAGGGGGGTTGAATATGAGTTCCTTTGTTTCACTAACATTGAGGTGCAGATGGTTGTCTGTGCACCATCGGGTGAAGTAAGTGATGTTGTCTGCATAGTCCATAACTGAGTTATTGTCATTGAGTAGAGCCAATATAGCAGTGTCATCTGAATATTTGAGGTATTTGATGTTCTGGGAGGAGCTTGTATTGTCAATTGACAACTATCAATGTATTTTGAGAGACAACCTTTTATTAGTATTTGGTTGATTATATAAATAATGACAATGGTAGTACCTTGATTTATATGTTATTTATTTTACATTTTTTTGGGCTGTATGCCTTTCCCATTGCTCCTCCAAGGTCTCAGTGTGTCAGTCTGAACACGCTGCTGGAATCTCTGGAACTGCCTTCTCGCTCTGTGGATACTTGGAGACCTGGATCTGTCTGTTTCCTATGTGGACCGGAACCCCTGTCGGGCCACGGACTCCTAGATCTCTGAACTGTCCGCTTCTGACATTGATCGGTCGTCTGTCAGCTCTCTGTGGTTGCTGCAGGTAAGTGACTCACACGGATAATCATTCCCTTATCGTGGTCACTTACCTGTGTTTCTCCCTCCAAATATAGGAAAAACTAAGATTTAATTAGTAGAATGTAACATGCACTTGCTCTCCTCACAACATGGGACTATGTGAAGCGAGACAGCCAGCGAATAATATAAATAGGATTATCCACACAAGGCTTCATTTTATTGAGTTTTCTGTAACTGTAATACAAAGGAGAAAAAACTATTACTGACTTATACTGTCTGAATATCACCAACACATTCCACGCTCAGTTAGCTAGCTTCAACACAAATATACAGGTTAGACACAGTGGCGGCTGGTGAAAAAATTTTTTGGTGGGGCTGATATAGCCTAGTGTATGTCTCCAACTAATCCAGAATAAGAATTCAAATAAACAATTGGAAATGAAATACAATTTAACAGTAATGATTTAATTGACTATATAATAACAGTAACAGTGATGATTTTGGTCACTGTGACGGGGTTCTTTGGCCTCCAAGAATCCAGGCTCAGTCGGGTTACCGGTGTTGGTGATTTATTCTGCTCAAAAACTCAAAACAGGGTGCAAAATAAACTAAACATGTACAAGATACTCTGGGCCTCAGCCTCCCTCCAGTTACCAGCAATGTAACAAAGAAATAGAAAACAGAAATTGCCGCTTTTCTTCCCACAGCCCTCATTAAATAGTTTAAGCCCCTCACCTCAGGCTCTCTTATTTCTGATTTCTTCTCATTAATCAGTTTTGTCCATATATTACCTGCACAAACAATTGATGTACAAAAACAAATAATTTTTACAACTTAATTCCTTTACACAGATTCATTGACTTATTCAATTACACCAAACTGGGTTTGAACCCAGCAATGACGCCGCCAGACTGAAGATGACAAGTCCCCATAGCATAAACACGTACACACCCACACCCCCCACACCCCCCACACACACACACACACACACACACACACACACACACACACACACGCACACGGGTAACCCCACTGAAATATTAAGTGTGCACCCTCAATACGCCAGCAGGTAACCAGGAACAGCTTGTGTGTTTTAAGTTAATGGAGCTACTGGTCTCAGCGTGAGTGTATTGGTCCTCACAAACACAGTATAACAGGAATGTGTGTGTGGCGCGCAAAGTTAGAGGTTATTTTAAGTGACGAGGTGGATTCGTCACAGTCACAATAACCATGACATGAAATGTTCATATCCTACAACAGGGATGTTCTTCTGGCAAACAGGTAGATCAATAAGGATCTCACCGAATTTGTTGGAAGCTGCATCTCGCTCATTACATTCGCCATTGTCCCTCTAATTGTCTGCACCTGCGCATTGGGTGCAGAAGCCTGTTAAAGGGCAGTATTTTCAGAGCCCCAAGACCATAAATTTTTGAGACGCTGATTGGCCATTAAATTATTAAATTCACCTAGCAATAGTACATGATTGGCAGATTCTCTGCAAATGTGGCGCAGCCTGATCACAGCCCCAAGACGGTGGAGTCTGTCTGTGGAAATCCACAAATGAATGACAGTAGGTAGGGAAATGTAGTTTATATAATTTGTTTTGCTTATAGGTACACACTCTAGAGAGTAAAACTGACATTTATAAGTTAATTTCTAAAAATATATTTTACGTTTCTCTCTTCTTATCAGGGAGGGCGGTGCCCCAGCGCCCCCTATTGGCCGGCCGCCAATGGTTAGACATTTTTCCATTCCTTACCTAAAATAGCTTCAAAACATTTTCATGTGCTTTCTAAAATAAAGGCAGTCTTACAAAGACAAATGGTTTATGGGGCATATGTGTAAATAAGCTTGTAAATAAACCACTCCTTAGCAAAAAGTAGTATACTTGACGTAAATGCTATTAAGAACACTTAAGTATAAGTTTAGAAAGTATACCGAACAATGTAATTTTAGTGTACTTGAAGTACTACTAAAGTAATACTTCTTCGAACTAAATTGGGACATTTTTAAGTTTATTAAAGTATATTTAAAGTATACTAGTAAACAATAAAGTGAAAAATAGTATAGCCAAGTACTTTTGACTATACAATTTTAAAGTATATGAAATATAGTTTAGAATAAGTAAACTCTAAGTTTACTTATTCTCAGCACGGCCTGATTTTAAGTATGAAATTTGTGCACTTTTTATACTTGAATAAACTGCTTTTTGCTAAGGGATAATTTACATACACATCTGACAAAGGTGATCTCGCTATGATTAAATATCGAACTCAAAACCTTTTTAACTTTTTAGCGTGGGTTGACTTTAACGTCAAACTGCAAAATTATTGTCTTATTTATGTAACTTAATTTTTATGTAACCTTCAATTCTAGGGTTGAATGAGCCCACCTCTCTGGAAAAGGCAAGGGAACTAAATCAGAAACAAATTTGCACCTTCGAGAATGTCCTAAAAGCTAAAAACAAGAATAAAAAAACATTTCTAAGAAAACAAGTCTTCTACACCCACAAACTTTGCATTGTCTAAGGCGAAAAACATTAGCAAAATATGTTCTTACTTATGTGCTACAATTACTATGAAGACATTATAAAATAACAATCTGTCTTTTTTACTGGCAAAAGTGACTGCATGATGCATGAAGGGATTAGGTCTACTTTAAATTTTGATTTAAAAGGTGACTACTAAAAAAATGAAAACATCTAATTTTCAGTACAGCTTATAAATAGAACGAGTTGTCAGTACAGATAATTCTTCAGTAGGTACTTAAAGAGGATTTGTAGGTGGGTAAATCCAACAAGTTACATCTTAACTAACCTTCAAATATTGCAGCAGGTTAATTAATACCTTTAACTGATTTTTGCAAACAAAGAACAAACATTGAGAAATCCCAAGTGTGTTTTATGCACTCAACAAGACAATTAAAGGACTTCTTCAATGGGAAGTGCACACTATTAGAGCTACATCACTGACAGCTTGGTTTAACTTAAGATTTGAGAATCATCATTGAAATATGAAACACAGAAAATCTAAGCACTGATAACTAACTTTTCCTCCCCCCTAACTTGGGTTACTGTCTGTGGCTCAGTTGAAAATGTTGAAAGTTTGGGGCTATTCAACCATAAGAGAGTCATAAGAGATTATAATGGTGTGTTCATGTTTTGCTTATATTATTTATACCTTTATAAATGTCACAGTCCTGTGTTAAATGTTTGATTTAGGAAGCATAATAATTTAGGGGGGTTTATACATTCAAAATAGATGTGTACCAAAAACAAATCAAGTATCAAGTATTATTAAGTTACCACACCTGTATATTTACAGTATATGAATGCAAACAACAAAAAAACATCATAAAACCACTTTATAAAAACAAAACATAATTTAATTTGCAGGTTTATTTTTCTACATGAATCTTTAAAGCACTTGCTAAAAAGTGCTTTAAATCAGTCCTACCAGTCTTTATCCATGCTGGTTGAGATCTTGACATTTAAAAAAGGATGAAGGAAAGCAAAATAAAGTGTTAGCCTCGCTGCATGCACTAAGCCAAGCCTTGTAGCTAAACCTACTGATTTAATTTTCAGGTTTTAAATAGTTTTATTTAGCATCTCTACATTTTTTATTTTTCAATGACTTAAAATAGCTTTTGAAAAACGGATTCCCCCCCCCCAAAGTACCTTATTTCTAAAAAAAAAAAAAAAAAAAAAAAGTGTAAACTGTTCAACTAAAAGTTGAATCATTATATTTTCTAATGCTAAATTTATTAATATTTTTTCATATTTGGATCAAGTGAATAATTTTTTTCAAATCCGATGTAGAGAACTTACTTTTATTTGATGAATGGAAAATAGCAAGAAGATACACCATTTCCCTTATCCTAATCATCAATTTATGTAATTTGTTTATTGTTGATTCCAATTAATCTTAAAATTGAATAACTGTAAACTGATGGCATTAGTCTAAACCATGGAAGTCATGTACAAATTATTTACAATTGCTATTATCATAAAAAAAAAAAAAACTTTACAACCTAACAAAGAGTCAACAGATCAAGTAACAGTTGGCTGTTATCACACAGCACAGATAGAGGAAGGCAGGTGTCTGGTGGGGACACAGCGGGTTAAAGATTAAAACCTGAGCCTATTTACACAGACGTTCACATTTATGACACAATCCTGCCTGAACTCATCTAAAATCCAATGCAACAAATGGAGTTGGAGACTTTACTATAGGCAGAATATTCTAAATCAAATGGTTCATCAATAATATATATTACGGTATATGATTTTGATCAGAAAGAATCTTATTTTAGTGATCTACAAATAGAACGACTGAGCTGATTGTTTTTAATAAATGTAAAAACGGCCTGCCATTGCCAACTTCATATAAACTTACGCATTAACCGGAACAATAATCTTCTCCTTATTTTATTGTTTTGCATTTCTGCATTAAATCTCTATTTCCAGTGGGGTGAAATAGACACCTCTTGTTGCCTGTTGTCATAGTAACCTGTCGAATCGGTGATCTACTAATAATGGCTTTTCATAATTGTTGCACACGGGTTTAATTGAATGGACCTAGATAAAATTGATTGAACTAATTGATAGCAGCCGTTGCAAACCGAACACTCAGAGTTCACCCCTGGGGAAAAAGAGAGTGGATAAGGGTTTAAATTTTATTTTATTTAATAAATTTTCCACTTTTACAAACTAAACTTTTTCAATTGAAGCAACAGTTTTATAACATTTTTTTTATAATCTGGTTTTATAATCTGTTATAAAAAAAACATTTAAGCTTCAGGCGTGAGTCTTTATTGTCACTAACCAAAATAAAAGTGTGTTGACATTGGCTCTATATACATATACACAGTAAAATAGAGATATAAATACGAGCACATTTATAAGAACAGAAAACAAGTATCTTCAAACACCTAAAAAATGTGAAAACGGATGTACATAAAATTTTGCATACAGTATATACAAATAGTTATATCTTAAAATAAATACATAATTACTGAAATAAAAACAATTTCTAAAGTAAAAAAAACAAATGACAAAATTACCTAAAATATGTTTTTTAGTATACTTTTTTTTCTATTAGGGGACATTTATTTTACTCATTGCATATTAATCAGCAATTAATTAATTAATTAATTAATTTAATCCTAAGCAAAAGTAACTGCTTTACGTGCTTTACAACTTATTGGGGAAAAGAAAAACGAATTTAGAAGGAAAAATATTTTCATATTGTTTAATGATAAAAAAGAACAACGGCTGTAAGGCAAAAGAGAGAGGCAAATTTATTTGTACCATAATATAAGCCACAACATCATGCAAGGTGTCTAAAACTGAGAACAAAATACATAAAATGCTGAAAATGATATAAAACAAAAGCAGTAAAACAAAAGCGAAGACTAAAAGGCAGAGCCAAGGACCTAATGTCGTCAGCCTAATTTAAATCTGGCTGACGACAGATGACTATATAAAAAAAACTGGTTGTCTAATAAAGGTGCAGTAGATACTGAAATATTTTCTGGACGACTCATTTGTTCAATAATTAAACAATTTTTTTCTTCTCTTAGCAGCCCTATTCTTATGACACTGTTTGAATAGTGTTACAGAGGGACCTGAAGACAATCAAATATGAGTCACAATAACAAAGTTTAAAGTGCAAATTTCAAACCAAATAAGAATTTTAAAAGGGTTTTACGGAACATGGTAAAACTGGGTGGGGGATACATTAGTAGAAAAACTGAGTCAAACAATAAGTGGGACTCAAGAAGCTTAGTGAGGAAGCTGAGAACAGAGGAAAGGAGATCAAACAGAACAAATGAACACTAAGGGCCCAATAACTAGAGCACAGACTAAGAACAAACCAAAACATGAGAAGAAAATGACAAAAACACAGAAACAAGGTGGAAGAAAACAGCCTAGAAGCTAGCTATTTATATAGAAGTACCAAAAACGCCAGTAGTGGGTGATGCCACTAGTTATTTTCATTTTTTGACCATTTGGGGAGGAATTTTTTTGACTCCTGACCTTTTTTGTCAGTTTGAATAGGACCTGATAGTTGTAACCTGATCAATTCCATAATCCAGCTAATGGATTTTCATTAGTGTTGCACTCACACTGATACCAGAATCAGGCGGGCCTGATCAGGCACTAAAATGGTGGTATTGGTATCAGCGAGTACCAACAAATAGGGCACCGATACCATTTTGAGAGCCAAAAGTTTATCCAACTATTGTCACCCATTCCAGATAGGCAATAAAAAGTTCTACTGGATTCACTTTGTATTAGTCTTTTTCCTGCTTCACAAAGGTGGGCAGCAGCTAGACAAAGCCATGATGGCAATTAGTTTACATCCAAGTAGTATGCAGTTCTTCATATATACACACACACACATCAATTTCAAACAGATAGTATCGAGCCAAAAAATAGCATTGGTGCAACACTAATTTTCACTACTATCAGAACTGCCATTCATATGAAAAAATAATATAAAAAATATATGATTAAAATAAGTCACACTCCATGGTAAAGTTTTACTATTTTCCCAAAATCTAAATCTTGTATAATGTTGTATTCATGTTGTCCAGCATGTGGTCCTGTTTTCAAGTTAATATCTGTATATTTTTCAAAATAATGGTTCCATTGTCCTCTGCTGTTTGCTCCAAAGCCAAAAACACTGACCTGCAAAAGGACAAAACCATCTTATAATCTTTTTAGTCATGCCTGTTTTCCCTTCTAGGTGTATTGGATAGACTATGAATATAACACAACCACATCTATTATAATAATCACTATATTATCTAAAAGCGGAACATGATTAGAAATTGAGAACTTCAAAAAGAGAAAAAAACAATTCACCTCATCGCAAATGTTCAGTGCAAGAACCAAAGATATAAAGCCAGTAGAAGGATAATCCCCAACTTCTCCGAGCCAGACTTCATGAACATACTTTATAAAAGCTGGACTGACCACCATCACCTGTTACATGGAAAAAAAAAGCTTTGAATTAATTTAACTAGTATCTATGTATAACAAAAAAAATAAATAGCCAAAAACATTCGCAGCATACTTACCAATTCTTTGTTGGCCGTTATTTTGGATTTGATTGGTGAATATGAACTGTTAGAAAAAGTTTCAAGTGTAAACTTTATATTCATATGATGATGTAAAACCTATGTATCAAACTGTACTGATATGGACAATCACGGGAAAAATAACTTGCATGAAGTGAATATTCAGCAACTTAAAGGATTCTATAATTAGCTATAATAGACCTTATTTGATAATTATATATTTTCAATATAAACACTGTTTATTTTCCTTGAAGGAGTAATCCAAAGGGATAAATAAAGTTGAGTCTAAGTCTAAGTCCAATATATTAAAAATATTGTAAGCTGTACAATTTTGTGTTGTTTACACTGCATGCATTACGGTAAATTACGTATGCTAGGTCCCGTAGCACTAGCTCTGTCTTGCCAAAACAGCAGTAATGTTAGGAATCCAGTTTGTGTGGGTTGTGCTTTTGTTTGTCTTCCCTACACCACCAGGCGGCGCCTGGTTCTCGTTGGCCTCCTCACACACCTGCGGATGGTTACCTCATTACCGGAGGACTCTTAAGCTGCTGACTGCCACTACCTCGACGCCAGAGTGTTTGCCAGTTTTGGGTACTCTAGCTAAGCTGAATTTTGCTGAGTCAAACTGATTTTTTGTCAACCTGAGTTTTAACCTTGCTGTTTTTTTGGCTTTGCCTCTCGGCAGGAAGCCATCCTGCAAACTGGATGTTTTGGACCTTCTCCCCCCTGGAAGGATTCTCTGAGCATCAAACTGAGCTGAGCTGAACTTCAAGCTAGTGGTTTGGATCTACTTTTCCCCAAGGATTGTTTGGGAGTCTCTCTGAGCAATCTCCACAAGAAACCGTTCAAGTACCGCAGGAAAACTAAGTGGCAGTCAGCTCCTCCGTTCCTCAAGGAAACACCGCAACCTGGGTAAACCCTGTCCGCCCTCCAACGAGCAAGTCATTCACTGAAACAACCCACACCCACTGGAATCAACAAGAGACACCTTTTTCTGGAAACGTGAGTCCTGTTGCCTTAATTCCCTTCTTCAAATCGAAGACACAAATTTCCCACTGAGCCTGAACTAACCGCAGAATCTTACCCTTCACTTTTCAGTCCCGGTTCGACAGTGCTCAGAGCAGCACTGGACTCCTCTCAACCAACTCTCAATAAAACCTGTTAAACTTTTCCCTGGTCTCTCTGTTTGGTCTTCTGTATGTGGGTCAGATCTTTAGATAAAATCATGACAGTTAATTTATTCAGGTTGAACTAAAGTGTGCTGAAATTGGTGGCAATGTAGAAATCACAAGACGAGGACCAACAGACAAAGAGGGGAGAGTTGGCTGAAAAAGCTGGTGTTTGTGCGGCTCCTGCTAGGAGATGCTAACCCAGGCGAAGAGCTAAAGAGCTCCAGGTTCTAGGCTGTTTACAGTTAGCATCAGGAACACAACAGTTTGTTAGCTTTATCACAAGGATGTGTTTCGACTAAAAGATTAAATAGTCAATCATTATCTTCTGATTAAAATATTGATTTCAGGTTAGCTTTAGCTCAAGGTGTTATGTCTAGCTTAAACAGTAGATCATAAGTGGAACACATTTCTATGACAGTTATTGAAAACTTTGAGGTAACAGCACAGTGTGGCATTTTCTAAATTTACACCAGTAGTATAAGCAGAGATGGGAAGTAAGGAAGTACAAATACTTCGTTACTGTACTCAAGTAGATTTTTCTGATATTTTTACTTTACTTTACTACTTATTTTTATGGCGACTTTTTACTTCTACTCCTTACATTTTTACACAAATATCTGTACTTTCTACTCCTTACATTTAAAAAAATTGGCTCGTTACTTTAGTTTTGAGTCATTTCAATGGAGTTACCGTTATTATTTTTCACGTCATCAATACCAAATTCAATCTAATTGGATGGGAATCTACGTTGCATTTGACGCACCACTACAAGATGAATCGACAGATTCGGCGGTATTCATTGGCGGCAAATCATTGCAGCTTGGTGGCGGTGGCGTTAGCATAGTAGCATGGACGACGAGATGATTGAAAATGAACACAACAGAGATCTAGTCCTATTGGCAGACATCCATTTAAAATGTAGGCAACGGCATGAAAAAAGTGGTTTCTACTTTTACTTTTATACTTTAAGTAAATTTACAAGCCTGTACTTTGTTACTTTTACTTGAGTAAAGAAGTTTAATCAGTACTTCCACTTTTCCCAGAGTATTTTTTAACACAAGTATCTGTACTTTTACTCAAGTACGGAAAGTGAGTACTTTTGCCATCTCTGAGTATAAGTAGGCTAATAACTCTATGGGGACTTCTGTAAAAGAAGAAGAAAAGAGTAAACTGTTTTCAAGAGTTTTAATTTTTTTTTTTTTATAGATATCATGGGTCTGTTTCAAAAAGCAGGTTTACTGAAAACTTTTAAGTTTTCTAAACCTAAAATCAATGAAACTCTGAGTTTGTAATTTCACAAAGAGAGTTTACTCAAGCTCTGTTTCTGTTACCGTAGCAACATTCTCCCCAGAGCTGACCTGGTCAGGAGCAGGTTTTTGTTCAGTAAACTCAGTGTCCTTTGTCTGCCGTCTCTTTAAAGCCAATCAGGTTTTATTTCCTGACGTCAGGAGATTTTGGTCATACTTTTGTGCATAAAATGAAATAAAAAAATCACTAGGTTTATTAGACACATTAGGTTTTAAAAACATGGATTATGGATGTCATTAATCAGCAATAGTACACAGATAATTAAATATTTATAGGGAGAGGATTCTACAACTCAGTTGACAGGCTGTGAGATTTGTGTTTAATATGAGTGACATACAGATAATTTTTCTTAATTATTACAGTGCATTAAGAACCACTAAAATTATTTTCCGATTACACATACATAGATTAATTAGTTCCATGGGGGGGGGGGGGGGGGGGGGGGGGGGGGGGTTATTTCAGGGTTAGGATTAGGATTAATTCTTTGATACCAACCTCCGGAGCCTACTGGGAGGTAGGAGCCATAATCTGAAGCCATTCTATGCAACTGATAACCAATAATAACGGCTGTTTAATGGGATGATGACATCTGAAGCAGCTGCAAACACTTAGTTTTCTCTGTGTGATGGAAGAAAGAATCAAACTGAGAAGGAACCCCATGAGTTGATGCACAGGTCCTACTTGTTGATGTTTTCACCTAAATAGTATACGTTCACCAGCTACCATTCAAGCAATAAACTAGTTTTCCCCATAATGTTCTCATGGTTACAACAGGCAAACTAATTTGATTTGTATTAGTTTATTACTTTGACTACATTTGCCTGTCTGATATCTGATATTTGAACATAATGACCATGTCAAACAAAATGGAACTCTTCACATCTAGAATAAACATTCTGGATCTCTAGAAATGAATTTATGATCTCCATATTCCTAGTGTTGCTGATCATCATTTGCAGTTATATTGACTATGAAGAAATGTATTGCAGATATCCTAAATATATATTCAGTCAAGCTCTTGAATGTCAAAAGAGCCATTTAAAAACATTTCTAGGTATATAAAAATGAATTCTTCCAAGAGCTATTTTGGTTTTTGTTGTTTTTCTTTTTACTTTCTCTAATCAATTTTCTTTTGGCAAAGATTTAATTTAGAACTTCTATTATTACAGTTATGACCAGAAAAGCGATTTTGACAAGGAAGAATCTTATTTCAGTGTTCTACAAATAGAACAAAAGAGGGAAGAGGGCTTTAACTAAATGTAAAAGGCCTGTCAAAAAAAAAAAAAAAATGAATGCCATACAGCAATTCATAAAAACCTATGCATTAACGTCAGCCACAATCTTCTTCCACGTCATCACCCTCTCCTTTGTAGCTGTAGCGCTATTTAAATAAAGGCATTTTTTTTTTGTTTATACAGATTTTGCCCTATTTTGTCAGGCTGATTTCCAACAAAAAAAAAAATTGCAGATACAATTTATTTTAGACTGCTTACAAATTGTGTGCCCATATTCATTCTGTTTTCTATTAAGTGAATCTCTGAATGTCATTTACTGACATTTACCTGTCAATAAATTACAATTTTAAACTTTGAGCACAATCTACTGCTAGCTGAACAGCCAACTTCCATGTTTCCATTCAAATGTCACATGCATTGTAAGCTAACTGTAACAATGTCTAGCAATTTTAAAAACATATTTGCAATAACAAAAAAGATTTACCTTCCAGAAAATCCTGTTGTAAAGGCTTTGATGAGCCACTCAATATCTTGTATCTTAAATGGAACAAGCACAAGATGAGTAGATTTGTCTAAATCAACGGCACTCTCTGGATACATGACATGATGAGATGTTTTGGTCCCCACATCTTTTTCATAGCCTTCGATTGGAGCAAAGTTCATTCTGATTTGGACAGAGAGCTGTATTTATTACGATGTTATTCAGATTGTAAATCAAGTTGGGCAATATTTTACTCAAGATTTACCTGATAATGAGATCTTTGGAATCTATTATTGATCCATAACTTGAACCTTTCAAATTAAAAGAATTTCCCACCAATGCACATGTCACATTGCCACCAGATTTGGCATTTCCGAGATCTGGAACTGGTGGAAAAATCCCAAAAAACATATCCACAGTTTCTTCATAAAAACTGAAGTTACGTTGCTCATTCTGTATGTTCTGAAACATACAAATACACAGTGAATACACAAGACATGACCAGTTGTACCAAATTGCAACAGATGAGACACCCCTTAATGTCAAAACTTGCCTGCCACCATGTGAAAGCATCTATCGACAGCCGGGTCTTGGCTGACAGAAAGGGTTTGACAGAAGTTTTTAGATGGTGACGGAACAACACGTTATCCTCAAAAAAACACCTATCGTATTCGCATGGACTTGGACCATCGAACTGGAGGAAGTTGCTGATACGAGGTTGCAAAAAGACCCCAACGGCAGCCAAAGAGAGCAGGAAAATAAAAAGCTTAAGATAAGACGTCAATCGGAGGATATGATTCTTGTCACTTGGAAAAAGTTTCTGTCTGTGGAGAGTATAACAAAACATGCCAGTAATGTTTATCAAAATTGGATCATTATGATAAAAATCAGATGAATGGAATAAAAAAAAAGACGGCAGCACATATATTTCTTTTAAAATGTTTAAAACTAAAGACATTTAAAAAAAGGAGGCTCCTATGAGTTCAAAATAATTTAAAGTTATTTGCCTTACCTCGTCCGACTGTCCATTATCCTTAGCTTCAGTTACAATCCCCAAATGTGTCAGACGTTGGATTTGTTCATTCCTAAGATAACACAGTTTGTAAAATGATGGCGTATAAGAGTTAAGGAGTGGCTTGTTTTTTCCAGAATGTATCTAGGGTGGGAGCGTGCACAAGCGGAGGCTTGACCTGTTTAATCAAATACGGCAGTTTTGATATTCATGTACCGACAGCGGATTTTAAAAATGATATATGAGATACAAGTTAAAAATGAGATGCTTTTCCATTCACCCATAGCAATAGGAGGTTAGCTGCAAATGATAAAATTATTTTATATGGTTACAATTATCTTTAGGGAGCATGCCAGAGCCGCTGCCATTCGTTATGCCTCCTCCCCTCCCATAAAAAAACAGCAATAAACTAAAAATAAATCATTTATCTGTAGGTTTATGACCTGAAGTTCAGTGAAGCTTTCCCACATATTATAGGTTGATGGTTTGGATAATGAGTAATATTCTCAGAGTCCTTTCTGAGAGCTTTTTTTTTTTTTTGCACATGTGGGAAGACATGCAACAGGCATGATTTGATCCCACAGAGTCCTGGGGAAAAGTCATGCACGCTGTGGCCAAGTTAGAGGATGTATGATCAGTTCTTTATTATACAGAACATAACTTTCCTGTATAATGAACAAAGAATTAAGATCTCAGGTTAAACTTCGGTTTTGGTAGATTTTTGAGTAGATCAGCTTTTCAGTCTTGAAATAGACCTCGCCTGTTGAAATAGACGTTAGTAGGTTAGGATTAAACATCTATACATCTAAGAAAACTGAAGGTGAATCAAAGGTTTTGATGGTTGTAGCTGTAATGAGATCTCCAATATCACAATTGTAAAGATGGTTTCTAGCATGAAGAATGCAACTTCTCAGCTTGAGAGATTCTGCTACTAGAAATCATGTCTTCTGTGAAGACGGAGGTCTAAACAACTGCTTGCCAATATGCTTATTGTGAGATTTTCAGAATTCTACCAGAGAAACGCATAAAACACCACAGAATTTTTTTTTATTTTAAAGACAAAAGTTTAAGAAGTTCAAAGTGGAGTTCAGCAAAGGCACCCAGGTAAAGCCTGGAAGAAGGTAAAGGAGGTTTTGGGCTCTTACCTTTATTAGCGGAGGTCCAGGGTGCTGCTATATGCGACCAGGTGCAAAGTGTATCATGTTAGAAGTGGTGAAGTGGGTCAGAGCTGAAGAACTTTTCTACAACCAGGATTTAAAAACTTGAGGTGGTCTCACTGACATATCACATCATGTCTTTACATCCAGCGGAGAGATAAACTATTTTCCTATTAAATAATGAACTTACTGAGAGATCTGAGCTGTAGCTTCAATGAAGATGAGTCCCAAACTACTACTACAAATATCCTCTCTGACTGCTTTTGGCTCGCTGATAAGGTGCAGCAATTAACCTTTGCTCCATGTTATCAGTGTAGTTGTTGCTCAGATGAGAAACATGGTGGATGGAAGTAGATAGTTGATGTGAAGCTGCTTACGACAGAGGTTAAGAATATTGGAGGTTTTCAGAGTTTTATCATTTAGGCTTCTTGTATTTTACTTCTTTAGCTGTATGTCATCTTTATTTAGTGATTCCCGGCTGCAGAACTTTGCTGTAAAAGAAAAAATATATATATATATATTTTAGTTAGCAAACATTGATCATGTAAACTTCTGTAGAGCACACAGGCTGCATATGGAGCTCAGTAAAGCAGTGAGTGCAGGAATTGAAGAAATCGGCAGATCAGGGGGTTCTTACTTTGCAGCGGTTCAAAGGTCCTGAATCGTTCTGGTAGAGATGACAGGGGAAGGCTGAGGGTGAAGGATTGAACTCTGTGTGTAGGCAGTTCCTGGAGGGTCCTTTGAGAGGCTGACTGAGAACTTTCAGGTGGATCTGATTCATTTTCATGAGGAGAGGAGTCCAAAAAAAACTTTAGAAGGAGGTTAAGATCAGTGGAGGTTAGAGGAGGCTGCTGGGTGGAGGATCTTCATACAAAAAAGGGGGTGGACCTGTTCGTCCATTTCAGTTTGCTTGTTTTCTAAACAAAAACGAGGCTTTGTTGGGCTACTGTATAAAACCTCGAACTCAACACCATTTTTGACATCTGGAATTGAAAAAGCTTCCTGGATAGGAAGATAAATGTCTTCAAACTTGGAAACAAAGTCCAGTGGAGTGTTTAACTTTTTGGAATGATCTTCATACTAATATCAGATGAATTGAAAGTGGAGTTTTGTCATTGGAGATTGACAACATCTCACTATATAAAGCCCAGTGTAACAAAGGCCAGGGGCTAATAGCCAAATGACATCCTGATAGATCTGAGCTGCAGCTTCACCAAGGTTTAAACTCAAAGTTTGAAGCAGCAGTTTTGTTGGTGGAGCTGCTCTAAAACAAAAACACTTGGTGTGAGCTTCAGGAACAGTGGAGCTAAAAACCCATGTCCTGGTGATGAATGTCAGAGCATGGAAGGGAGGGGAAGTTTTTATGGTAATCACAACAAACATGTTATGGTCGTCGGAGCATCTGATTTACATGCAAAGTCTATGAGGGACAGCATCAAGAGGTCCGCGCATTAGGAGGTCCGGGCATCGAGACGTCCAAGCATCAGAGGCGGTGTATCAGTGTATTCTTGTCATGAAACGGGACAGATGGACCCAGTGTTCAAGGAGAGACAGCCAGAAGGAAAGTTCATAACAGCGACTGCAGGTGGGGGGCGGGGCACTCCCTTAATCAGACATTCTGATTAAGGGAGAAACGCAGGTAAGTGACCACGATTATCTGACAGAAGATGATTATCTGAGTTGGTCACTTACCCGGTTTAACAGTCCGGTCCATCTCCCTGGAAAGGGGAGCAATCCAGCCGCTTGACTGGATGACATGGTGCGCATCACCCAGAGTGTCCCCGGGGCTGCAGTCTCAGAGGACCCGAAGGAAGCAGATCCTGGACAGGGTTACAGATCAGGCAGGAACAGACAGGTGACAGGATCCAGGCTTCCAGGGTATCCACAAGCTCCCGGCAGGTTCTGAGTCCGACACAGTCTAGAAACATCACCAGGCGGACACGCACAGGAGCAGATGGGATCAGGCGCAAATGGGCAGGCTCAGTGGTAGAGGGTAAATACTGAACCTCCCCGCATACAGAGCCAAAACTCAGAGGACTCAGCAGGGGAGGAACAGTGGACGATCAGGAGACGAGACAGACACAAACCCTCTTTCCACTGGCTGCCATGATCCATGAACCGTGGAAGAAAACTGAACAAAACACAACACACTGAACAGAGAGACTCACAGGAAAACAAAAAATGATCTGGCCACGAAAGCTTAGGCTGAACAGAATATAAAGCAAAGGAAAAATGTGTGAAGAATAAATTATATTTAAGGCTGGGAGGGAACTGTTCAGGGGCGATCCGGACCAATGCCGAACCTTCGTCATGCAGTGTGAGATCCAGTTCGAGTTACAGCCATCTGCATACCCCTCTGACCGCTCCAGGGTTGCATATGTAATTTCCCTGCTGACCGGTAAGGCAAGATTGTGGGGAACTTCTGAATGGCAAAATGACTCTGACATCTGCCACTCATATGACGATTTATCCCAGGAGATTATCAGAGTTTTCAGCCCCGTGCTACAATGCCGTGAATCCACTAGAGGGCTCCTAACCCTCAGGCAGGGTGATAAGTCTGTTTCTGAATATATAATTGACTTTAATCTCTTAGCAGCTGAGAGCCGCTGGAATGAGCACGCCCTGATGGATGTTTTTATTACTGGTCTAAATTAAAAAATAAAGGATGAACTCGCCACCCGGGATTTCCCACGGACACTAAAGGATTTGGAGGATCTGGCAACCCGGATTGACCTTCGACTTATGAAACGTCGAAGGGAGCGGCGGGCAGCTAACCAGTTTCACCCCAGGTCGTTCTCCTCTGCACCAGCAGAGGCTTCACCCCTCCCAACCGCAGCTGATCCTGAACCCATGCAATTGGGGAGGAGCAAGCTGTCTAGTGAGGAGCGCCATCGCAGGCGTCAATTAAACCTCTGCCTCTACTGTGGAGCAGTGGGTCACTACATTGGCACCTGCCCAGTAAAAGCCAAGGCTCAGTAGGGGGGGAGATCCCTCCTGAGCCGCACTACACTCTCTGTCTCCCCAGACCTCTTGCTACCTGCTACCTTCACTGTTTCAGCCATAGCACATAACCTGTCTGTCCTTATTGATTCTGGGGCAGACACTGAATTCATGGACGAGGGATTCGCCAGAGGACTGAACATTGGACTCCTCCCGGGCTCGTCACCTCACAGTGTTCTCGCCCTGGATGGCCACCGGTTGAACCACTCCCACCTCGTCACGGAGCCGGTGGAACTGCTAGTCGGAGGTAACCATAGAGAGACTTTGACCTTCATAATCATTGACTTCCCACAGGTTCCTGTTGTCGTGGGTGTCACCTGGCTCCGGAGACACAATCCCCTGATTGACTGGAGAAGAGTGGAGGTCATGGGTTGGGCTCCCTCCTGTTCTCAGTTCTGTTTGTGGTCAGCCCAACCTCTTAACTGCAGAGAATGAGGTGGAGGAGGTTTACCCTGACCTTTCTAAGGTTCCCGCAGACTACCATAATCTTAAAGAGGTTTTTAGTCCAGAGCCATGGCCCTAACGCCTCACCGTCCATTTGACTGCAGCATCGAACTACTACCGGGAACAACCCCCCCCAGAGGTCGACTCTACTCTTTGTCCATACCAGAGTCCCAGGCAATGCAGAAATACATAAATGAGTCACTCAGGGCAGGAATAATTCGTCCTTCTCCGTCCCCTGCTGGTGCAGGGGTTTTTTTGTGGGTAAGAAGGATGGGTCCCTCAGACCTTGCATTGACTGTAGGGGGCTCAACGAGGTGTCTGTTAAGAACCGTTATCCACTTCCCCTTATGAACTCGGCCTTCGACCAGATCCAGAGGGCCAAGATCTTCACCAAATTGGACCTGCGGAACGCCTACCATCTGGTCCGTATTAGGGAGGGTGACGAGTGGAAGACTGCCTTTAACACTCCCTCTGGCCACTATGAATATCTTGTCATGCCTTTTGGCCTAACAAATGCCCCAGCATTTTTCAGAACCTTGTTAATGAGGTTCTCCGTGACATGATTGGGCAGTTTGTTTTTGTTTACATTGATGATGTTCTAATCTATTCTGAAAACCTCTCAGCCTATAGGAAACATGTCCGTGCTGTCTTACTCCGCCTTCTCCAAAACCAGCTTTTCGTTAAAGCAGAGAAGTGTGAATTTCATGTCACATCCATGACCTTCCTTGGCTTCATGGTATCGGATTTATATGGACCCAGCCAAGGTCCGGGCTGTCACTGATTGGCCTATTCTTTCAGACAGAAAGCAACTCCAGAGGTTTTTGGGGTTTGCTAATTTCTACCTCCGTTTCATCCGTGGCTTTAGTCAGGTATGTGCTCCCCTTCATGCTCTAACCTCTAGTTAAGTTAAGTTCCTCTGGAACAACCAGGCTGACAGGGCATTTAAGCAGCTCAAATCCCTGTTCACATCAGCTCCGGTATTGGTCTCCCCTGACCCAGACAAGCAGTTCATTGTGGAGGTGGATGCTTCCAGCTCTGGGGTCGGGGTCATCCTCAGTCAGAGATAGAAAAATACAGACTTGAGAAAATAATTGTGGCAATCTCCACTGACAACACAAACACCAACTTTGGAGTACTAAATAGGGCAGGAAGGGTAAATGTTCACACCAAAGTGAAAGATTTTCTGCTACAAGAGGTGATTAGCTTCGGTTGCCCTGCCCAAATCATTCCTAATAAAACAAGAACAGCATGGATATTATTCCTGTTGATGAGTACCTTCTCACCAAAACCTTTGGATATTTTAATATTTTGAGTGTTCAAGTAGAATGATTGAATAGTTTTTGTGAGTTTGTTGGCCAAGACTATCAAAACATCCTAGGAAACAATAGTGTCCGCTGGCTGTCCATGCTCCCTGCTCTGAAAATAGTGTTGAACATGTATGCACCCCAATAATGTTTTTTTACTCACGGAAGAAAAGTGCCATATTGTCCTGCAGAGGATGTTTGAAGATCCACTGACTGAAATGTGGTTCGATTTGCCCATGGAAACTTGCCCATTTTCAATAATTCCAACAAAAGGCTTGAGGAACAGAACCGCTGTGCTGTGGAGTCAGAAGAAGCAATTTTGAGAAACAAAACTGACAGCAAGATGTGATGACCACTTTATCCCACCTCTGGTGCAGAGAATTCTCTGGGAACTTGAGGAAATGGAACAACAAGACAGACTCTCCTGAAAACATCCCATTTATTCTTCGGTACAGCTCTACAGTATTTGGAAGCATGGGGAAAGCATGCAGATTGTTTAATTAACTTCCACTGTATCTTGTTAATGAAGACACCCTGGTGTCAAGACATACAGAAAGCAACAGCCTCACTTCAAGAAAATATACCCTAATGTCAACATCAGAGAGGATGATTTATTTAACTAGTTTTCTGCCCTGCAAAAGTTCCATAAAAGGAGGATAATTTGATTAATGGAGAAAATCTGAGACACACCGCTGAGTCAGAGATGGAGCAAAGTGTTTTACCACTTTAAAAAAGATGACATCCAATACACTAACCTGGCTAAATAACTGTCTGTTGTCATGTACCTACCTGGCAATAATGCACCAGTAGAGAGGTTGTTCTCAGTAATGGACGTATGGACTGATTACCTTGAAGGCAAACATCAACCTTCCTTGCCAGGAGTTCATGGAGATGCTTGTCAAAGAAAAAGCCATCTGAAAAATATGCTGATTAATGGAGGAAAAATTCAGGGAGAACTTGAGACACCGACTGAATGGAAGAGCAGGAGTAGAGAGGAAACATGATCTAAGCCTTAATGTACAATACAGAAGTTATAAAAAAAAAAGGCGCTGCTCCTTTTTCTCATAGGCGAAGCGTTTACACTCCAGAGCAGAAGGTGGCGGTACTACGACCAAAGCCAACCACCAGTAGTAAACAAGAAGAAGAAGAAGCGAAGCAGCTTAGCCGGGTGTAGCAGGGAAAAAAATCAGTTGTTGTGGAGAATTGTGTCGGACTGGCGAGTGAGAAAGAACAGGAGTTAGAAGATGCGCCAGCAGCACTTTATAGGTCTGCTGTATGGGCCCGCTTTGCATTTAGAGTGACCTACGATGACGGCGGAAAGAAAGTTGTGGATTAAAGTGCAACAGTGTGCAAGCATTGTGCAACACGTTTTGTTGATGCTAACAGCAACATGACCAACATGTCATGCTAACCCCGAAATCCCTCATACTCCGTCAGCAACCCCCGCTCCGCCCTGCTGCGCTCCAGACCGGCTGCTCAAAGCAAAGCCTGCAGCCTCCGCTGTGGCTCCCGTCCGCTCCCCTCTGAGTCCCTTGGAGATGGTAGAGAGCATGCGTGAGATTATTAAATTCAAAGCAGCAAAACATACGGAAATGATCCAGGGTTTCCGCGGATCATTTAAAATAATTACAATCCATTATTTTTGGGGTGATTTTTTCATTAATTTCATACATTTTTATGGGATTTTGGTGTAACAATCAACATATACCGAATCGAACCGAACCGAAAACCGTGACCACGAAACCGTAAAACGCTGACATGATCCGTGTGATAAATGAATGTATTGAGCGATGTAGAGCGCAAAGCAGGCACGTGCAGAGGGGGGGGCTAAGGGGGCTTGAGCACCTGCCCCTTTTGCTCCATGATCCCAATGTGCCCTTTTGGCCCCTTTTTTTTTTTTTTTATTTGACACATGTACTGAAATTATTATTATTATCTTTTTTTTTTGGCAAGAAAAACAATACAATAAGCCCTCAGGTCACATTGTTACCTTTGACCTTTTGCCGGTGACGACGCACTTGCCTCTCGCACAGTCAGATAAGGCGGCTAACTGCGGAGCTAAAGGTAGCGAACATTCCACATTACACTGTGGCCGCTGCTCATTTGGCCCTAAGCAAGATCAACCATGATCGGACGGATGGCTATGTCTTCAGTCTGCACCGCCTCTCCAATGTCAACCTGAATAGAGATGTAAGTGAAACCAAATGAGCCCCATGGATGATGCAGTATTGTTTGATATAAAACACTGTTTACTCTGTGCTTTTAGCCTTTTACATTGAAAATTATGTTTTTTAATTCACAAAAAACTGTTCTGTAATGATTACAGAACAGTTTTTTTGCGAATTAAAAAACATAATTTTTGGTGAAAATACTGGAGTAGGCTTGCTACTTGTCAGACAATGGAAAACTTTGAACGTTGTATAATTTCTCTACTTTAGCAAAGAGTAGCGGTTTGAACGGAGGTAAGTATAGGACGCGGCGCGCCTTTCTCTGAAGAACTACTGAGTGGGAGACAGCCAGGTGAGGAAAAGCTGTTCTTATCTATCGATTCAGTATTTTTATCATACAGACATTAGGCTGTTGTTCTTGTGCTATGAGCTAGCTGCTAGCTAATGACTTTGCTAGCAAAGCAAGATAACTAAAAAGCTTCCCTGTGTCGTTAATGATAGTAGGACATTCTTCAGTATTACTTATGCAGTAGGGGCACATCGCCCGTCAAAAGCCTATCATCTCCATAATGGATATATGTCTGATTTTCTAATTTCCTTTGCTGCATGATGTACATTGCATTTATTCTAGCGTTAGGTAAATGTATCTTGAAGGAGAACTCATCCAGAACTACCATGATAGATATATGATAGATATAATGTATGAAGCTGGTGAAAACAAAACCGTGCAGCTTATGCAAGGAGGATCGGTTGTCAGACCTTCTTTTGTTGGCAATCGAGAAGGATGTGCCAATCATTCACAGTGAGGTTATTAACATTTTTAAAGACATGGCTAACAGAAAACTGCTGCTGTGAACAAAAGAGAACAAAAATAGCAAAAATGCTTAAAAGTTGGAAATTTGTTTTTAAACAGTTAAATCACCATGATGGGAAATACGTTTTTGGATCATAATCTTGGATTTAGTTTGGGGGAAAAAGAAAGGGAAGAGACTGAAATAAATAAGACATTGACCTTCACTCAACACAGAAAAGATGAGACAATGAGGAAAAAAAGAAAAGAGAAACTGACAAGAAAAAACGAAGAGGAAAGATTGAAGAAAATGTATATAGGTACTTACAAAATACACTAAGACACAAACAGAGTAGGCTTTTCTCATGGTGACATGCATTAATAAAATTTTTGTTTTGTTCTTTTTTTCTGCAGTTCCACGTTAAAGTTTGATGCAGCAGCTCTGCTTTTCTGCACTGTCAGTACAGCAAACCAGGCAGACATTTTTTTTTATAGATTACAGTACACTAAAAGGTTGCATTGTGCCCTTGTATGCATTTTTAACAGTTTAATTCTGTAAAGACAAAATATGTCTGGTGGTCCAGCTCTGATTTGCATCTTTGGCTAAATTGCAGGTTTGAATATTGTAATACTTTCCTATAAGAAAATAGACCTGCAGAAAGAAATTACTAATAAAATATTTTACATATGCATAGTTCTATGTTCTATGTAGAGATTTCCCTTAGCTTTGATTGTATGTCTCACAATTTTGTAATTTATCATTGTTCATTAAAATTTGAAAGCTATGTGACTTTGTTAATATTCTGTCCTAAAATGCTATAAGATGTGCCCTTTTTTTTTTTTGAGCACCTGCCCCTTTAGTGGTCTCTGCACGGCCCTGGCGCAAAGTATGCTATGCAAAACAGAGTGGGTATATTTAGGTTTGAGTTGAGTAGCCCAATGCCCGACTATGAACCTCTTTCTGAGTCTCTGTGCTGAACATGAGTATCACTGCACATCCCTAGCTTTGGCAGAATGAAGAGGCAATTTAGTTGTGTTTTTTTTCTTGTCTTTGAAAATGTCCAGTTCTGCACATAATATATCCTCTTCTCCTCTTATTTTATCCAGACCTCTCAGGCTACAATGACTTCAGGCACAGAAGACCTTGAAGAAACCAGAGATGAGTTCATGTTAGCGGGCTCACTGACTGGACTTTGACAACTTTTATTGTTGTTATTCAAAACAAAATTTTGTTCAGTACAACTGGAGTTAACTCACCTTATACTGTATGAACAATCTGTATACTTGCATTCAACTACTTCCATACACATAATGTAGTTATACCCAATTTATGTAAGTTTATAACTACTCATGCTGCACTACACACACACATATCATATCCTCTCACACACACACACACACACACACACACACACACACACACACACACACACACTCACTCGCTTGCATTTATATAAAGGGGATTTCCAAGTCTATGTTTTTTTGTCTTGAACACGTTTAACACCTTCTCATCTTACATCCCCACAACCCATTTAATTGTCCCAAAAGCCTCTATGCCCAGCTCCACTTTTCCCTGAACTTCAGCAGCTACTTTGTTTCCTGTCTTTCATTACTGGACAAACTGATTAATCCAGGTGTGTCTGACCTGAGTAACCAGCCAGACACACCTGGATTAATCAGCCTGTCCAGTAAAGAAAGACAGGAAACAAAGGATCTGCTGAAGTTCAAGAAGAAGTGGAGTTGTGCTTGTAGCCCATTAGTAGGATAATTAATTGGCTTCTTTGAGATGCACAGCCCCCCTTGGTCAGTTGATAGTATGATCCTTTACTTGCATGCTGGAGCACTACTTGCTTTTGATCCATCTCAACACAGAAATACCTGATATCCATAGATATGCAGATGTGAACAGAATATGTTGCACTTTTGTATTTCCCAGTGTCCTGTCTGGCAATGTGGCAATAAAATAATTGTCCTGATGCTAAAAATAGCCCAACAGATTTGACTTTCACAAGTGGAGCAGGACAGCTATTGCCATAGATTAGATTAGATTAGATTAGATTAGATGAGCTTTATTGATCTCACAGTGGAGAAATTCACTTAATTCACTTACATAGTGTTACGCTTGATTTATGCATATAAATAGCTGTATTGTAATTCATGCAGGGAGTATTACAGATTATATGGACACTGCAATGTAAAGTTTATCCAAAGGAAAAATGCTCAATAGCGCTTCACCTTTTTGAAGTGGTAGGGGAATCTGTCTCCACAGACAGCCACAGGCTTAGGCTAAATGTAGGATACATATATTAGGGTTTATGCAGGAATGAGTAACTCTAATTTAATGCTTTTTAATGCTCTTAGAAATATTTTGAATGCCATCAACCAGTACCCATGACTCTCATAAATTTATATATATATATTAGGGATGGAACGGTTTTTGAAAACCGTCCGAACCGTTCGGTTCGAATGTCTCGGTTCGATTCGCGTGTGTTTCGTTCGGTTCATGCGCTGCTCCTTTTTCTCATAGGCGAAGCGTTTACACTCCAGAGCAGAAGGTGGCGGTACTGCAAACAAAGCCAACCAACAGTAGTAAACAAGAAGAAGAAGAAGCGAAGCAGCGTAGCCGGGTGTAGCAGAAAAAAATCATTTGTTGTGGAGAATTGTGTGGGTATGGCGAGTGAGAAAGAACAGGAGGTGGAAGACGCGCCAGCAGCACTTTATAGGTCTGCTGTATGGGACCACTTTGCATTTAGAGTGACCTACGATGACGGCGGAAAGAAAGCTGTGGTAAAAGTGCAACAGTGTGCAAGCATTGTGCAACACGTTTCGTTTATGCTAACAGCAACACGACCAACATGTCATGCTAACCCCAAAATCCCTCATACTCAGTCAGCGCTCTGCTCCGCCCCGCTGCGCTCCAGACCGCCTGCTCAAAGCAAAGCCTACAGCCTCCACTGTGGCTCCCGTCCGCTCCCCTCTGAGTCCCTTGGAGATCGTAGAGGGCATGCGCCAGATGATTAAATTCAAAGCAGCAAAACATGCGGAAATGATCCAGGGTTTCCGCGGATCATTAAAAATAATTACAATTCATTAATTATTTTATTAATTTCATTAATTTTAATTTTTTCATTAATTTTTATAATTTTTATTAATTTTTTTACTTTTCGGTGTAACAATAAACATATACCTGTTGGGAGCTGGAGAAGTACCACCTTCCTCCAGCAGAGTCAGCCGTGGATCCTCCTGAGTCGAGCCTCCTGCACAGCTGGAGCTCATTCCATCATCAGAGGATCCACAGTACTTAAGCTGTCTTCAGACCTTGCCTCAACGCCGCAGTGTTGATCCAGTTGGTTAGCACCTAAGCCTAGTATCTCAGAGAACCTTTGTTGACTTTTGAATCCAGACTGGATTCTAACTTTTGTCTCTGTCTTCCAGGAAACCTGTTTTTCTCCTGTGAAGCTCAGGAAGAGCTTAACCTGCCGAGCCTGCCCTCTGAGCCAAACCTGAAGCCTCTCTCTGTACTTCCATGCAGCTCTGGAGCAAGAGCTGGAAACTCAAAGCCAAGGTCTGCTCACTCTCAAGAAGTAAGACGCTGAAGCAGTTTACGGACTCTGCTGAACTAACCATCTCCGGACCCAACAGTTTCCCTCCCAAGGCTTTAACCAAGAACCCTCAAGGTACAAATCTGAAACTGTCAAGAATCAAACTCCTCTGCGCAAAACGCTAACTGAACTGTCTCTCACGCAGACTCCAGTGAACCAGTTTCCCAGGCCCGAACCAGAACCTGTCATTCTCTCTGTGCTTGTGACAATAAACATTGTTAAACCTTTTACTTCAGTTTCCGTCTCCGTGGTGTTCTGCATTATTAGGTCACACCAGTGAACCCATCATGACAGAACACTGCGGCCAAACACAAGGCCCAGCAGATCACCTCACTCGTCGATTGGAGGAGCAGGCGGCCCAACTCCATGGACACGCCTTGGCTCTTCGTGAGTTAAATACCCACATCGAAATGCAAAACCAAGTACTCCAAGGCTATGCTAACTACATGAACAGCGCTAATGCCACGCCGGCAGCACAACCATTTCCGGGTCCAGTCCCACCTCCGAGGTCACCGGCAGTGACGTCATCTGAGTTCCGCCCAAGTCTACCTGAAAGATTCTCTGGTAATATGAAAGATTGCAAGGGATTTGCCGTTTAATCTTTCAGAACTCTCCTGGCAGTTTTTCCACAGATTATAAGAAGATAACTTTTATTCTTTCCCAATTGACAGGAAGAGCCCTGGAGTGGGCTTAGGCAAGGTTTGCCTCCGACGAAGGCCTCGATTGCCGTTACTCAGAGTTTATTTCTGAATTTTCTCAGGTATTCAATCAAGAAACAGATCAAACCATTGACTCTCGTGCTCTTTTCAATATTAAACAGGGAAATTCCTCTGTGGCGGAGTTCTCCATCAACTTCCGGGTTAAAGCGGCAGCTTCCAGATGGAACCAAAGCACTTTGAAGGGGGCTTATTTTATGGCTTTGAATGAAAGCATCAAGGATGAACTAGCAACCCTCGACGAACCAGTCACACTTGAAGAATTAATCCGTTTGACGATAAGATTGGACAACAGAATCCGAGCTAGAAACAGCTCCAAGTCAAGAAGTCTGGGATCTTTTTCCCCTGCCCCTGCGTCTAATAATGTGACTGTTTTTTCTTCTCCCACAGAACAGTTGTCTAAACCGAGATCTAAGACCCAGTCTCCCCCTTTGCCTGTTCAGGCCTCTCATTCCGGAGAAATGGATGCCGAACCCATGCAGGTGGGACACACCAGGCTCACTCCAGAGGAAAGACGTTTTTTGAGCAAATTATGCATCTACTGTGGTGAGAGTGGTCACTTCATCGCTTCTTGTCCAGCTAAATCAAAAGCCTGGGCCCGCCAGAGGTTCTGAGGAGTCTGGCGGGCCATGTTAACCCTAAGAAATCTCCTCGACTGATGCTCCCTGCTACTTTGTTTTGTTCTAATCAAAGCCTCTCTTTTTCTGCCTTCATCGATTCAGGCTGCGAACGAAATTTAATTGATTCAAACCTTGTTCAGCAGCTTCAGATTGAAACTATTCCCCTTACCCAGCCTCTTAGTGTCTCAGCCATTGATGGGAAAAAACTCCACCAGGTTACCCATCAAACTCAACCTCTTGAGCTACTACTCTCAGGTAACCATCGTGAAACCATAACATTTTTTGTTTTTCCCTCCGCATGCTCTCCCCTGGTGCTTGGATTCGAATGGTTGGAGAAACATAATCCACATATTAACTGGACTGATCGTCATGTGGAATCATGGTCTACGTTATGTCACGAAACATGCCTCCGATCGGCTGCCCCCGTGGTGGGGCCTCCTAGAGGTGGGGGGGAGATGGACTCTCCTGACCTTTCTTCTGTCCCTTCTGAGTACCATGATTTGGCTCCTGTCTTCAGTAAGGTCAGTGCTACGTCCCTTCCACCACACAGACCATATGACTGTGCGATCGAGCTATTACCTGGTGCACCTCTACCCAGCAGCAGACTATACAATATTTCCAAACCAGAACGAGAAACCATGGAAAAATACATAAACGAGTCTTTAGCTGCTGGGATAATTCGCCCATCTTCTTCTCCTTTGGGTGCTGGGTTCTTTTTCGTAGGCAAGAAGGACGGTTCCTTAAGACCATGTATTGATTACAGAGGCCTGAACCAAATAACTATTAAAAACAAGTACCCTCTTCCACTACTCGCCTCAGCTTTTGAACCTGTATAAGGGGCAACTGTTTTCACCAAACTAGATTTGAGGAACGCGTATCATCTTCTTAGGATCCGTGATGGAGATGAGTGGAAAACAGCTTTCAAAACCCCCTTGGGTCAGTTCGAATATCTGGTCATGCCCTTTGGTTTAACAAATGCTCCTGCCTGTTTTCAAGCCCTTGTGAATGATTTTCTCAGAGACTTTTTAAATGTGTTCGTGTTCGTCTGCATTGATGACATACTCATTTATTCAAAGAACCTTTCTGAGCATAAGAAACATGTCCGCCTTGTGTTGCAAAGATTGCTGGAGAACAAACTGTTCGTCAAAGCCGAGAAATGTGAGTTTCATCAGCCTTCAGTCACCTTTTTGGGGTTTTTTGCTCGAGGGCGGGCAGGTTAAGCCTTCAGAGGACAAAATAAAGGCTGTTTTGGAATGGCCAGTTCCTGAAAACCGCAAGCAGCTGCAGAGATTCCTGGGTTTCGCCAATTTTTATCGCCGATTCATCAGGAACTATAGCCAGACAGCTCTTCCCCTAACCTCGTTAACCTCAGTCAAACGAACTTTTCAATGGACCCCTGAAGCACAAACCGCATTTGAGAAACAGAAATCTTTGTTTTTCAGAGCACCCGTGTTAATCCAGCCTGACCCATCCAAACAATTCATCCTTGAAGTGGACGCTTCCGATTCTGGTGTTAGAGCTGTCTTATCTCAGAAACTCGACACTGATCAAAAAATTCATCCTTGTGCCTTTTTCTCTCGAAGACTTTCCTCCGCAGAGCAAAACTACGACGTTGGAGACCGTGAGCTACTGGCCATCAAGTTGGCGCTGGAGGAATGGAGACACTGGCTGGAGGGAGCTGAGCACTCGGTTCTCGTCTGGACGGATCACAAGAACCTTGCTTACATCCAGTCAGCTAAACAAGCGAATCCCCGTCAATCTAGGTGGTCCATTTTCTTCTCACGATTCAATCTCATTATCTCCTACAGACCCGGATCCAAGAATGTCAAACCCGATTCTCTCTCTCGTCTATACTCCGTCAATCAACCCGAGACGCCTGAACCTGTCCTTCCCGCATCATGTACAGTTGGAGTGGTTACCTGGGAGATCACCGATCTAATTAACACCGCCCTGGCTTCAGAACCCGACCCAGGTAACGGTCCAGCTAACCAAACTTATGTACCATCTTCTGTCAGGTCTCGCCTAATACAATGGATGCATGCTGCCAAGTTTTCCGCCCATCCGGGAGTCAGTAGAACCGTCGCTTTATTTTAAGACGCTTCTGGTGGCCAACTCTTCACAGAGATGTCAAGGAGTATGTGTTGGCCTGTTCCACCTGTGCAAGAAATAAAGCCTCACACCAGCCTCCCTCAGGCCTGCTACAGCCTCTTCCGGTTCCCTCGCGTCCATGGTCCCATATAGCTATCGACTTCGTCACTGGTCTCCCTGTCTCCCGAGGTATGTCCACAATCCTCACCATCGTTGATCGATTCTCGAAATCCTGTCATCTCATCCCTCTCAGGAAACTTCCCACGGCTTTTCAAACCGCTCAGCTCCTGGTGAAAGGAGTCTCGAGTTGATAGCCATACCTCCTGACCCACGGAGTACTCGGGGGGCGGGGCGTCTTCTGGAGTCGGCGAAACGCTTGGTAGTCTCGGAGGATCGATTGAGGGTCGTGATGGTTTCTCTCTGTGCTTGTGACAATAAACATTGTTAAACCTTTTCCTTAAGTTTCCGTCTCCGTGGTGTTCTGCATTATTGGGTCACACCAGTGAACTCATCATGACAGAACCGAACCGAAAACTGTGACCACGAAACCGTGAACGAACCATGGATTTTGTGAACCGTTCCACCCCTAATACATATATATATATATATATATATATATATATATATATATATATATATATAATACAGCAAAATCCTTCGTCATCTGCATTAATAGGCTGCAGCCATACCCGGAATTCCTCGATTTTCAGCCAGCTTTTGTTGAAATTTGCATTTCCAATTCTCTAGCATTTCTCCGCCTTAAGCTTCTTTTTAAACATATAGCTTTACGATCAACCGGAAGCAGTTCCGTGCAAATATATTGTGATACAATATATCTGATGGATAATATTAATAGAATTTTAATAAAGCATTTTAAATGCGACGCTAATCACATTTAATGAATTTTAATGCCAATTAAGGCCTTAATAAGGTGGCCTCCCTGGGCCACCTTACCGTGGTGGAGGGGTTTGAGTGTCCCAATGATCTTAGGAGCTATGCTATCTGGGGGCTTTATGCCCCCTAGTAGGGTCACCCAAGGCAGGTCCTAGGTGAGGGGCCAGACAAGGAGCAGGCCAAAGACCAGACCCCTTATGATGAATACAACAAATGGATTCCCTTGCCCGGACACGGGTCACCGGGGGCCCACTCTGGAGCCAGGCCTGGAGGTTGGGCCCGCTGGTGAGCACCTGGTGGCTGGGCTTTTACCCATGGAGCACGGCCGGGCACAGCCCGAAGAGGAAACATGGGTCCCCTTTCCAATGGGTTCACCACCTGTAGGCCAAAGAGGTCGGGTGCATTGTGTGATGGGTGGCAGTCGAGGCCTAGTCATATTTTTGTATTTAAAAAACCACTATCAATTTATTCATTTTATTAATCTTAAGAAAATACTACCAGCGTTAAGAGACATATTCCTGGCTTTTACACTTGATTTTTGTTGTTTAAATATTAATTCACTTTTAAAAACAAACAAAACCAATACTGTCCCCATTTCCTAATTCCGTCTTGATGAAATGAACTTTTTTTCTATCTACAAGCTGGAAATTTCCCAAGATTTGATTTCAGGAATCTGGTCACCTTACTCTGTGGTTGTCATGAAGACTGTAAGGAGGATGAAATGGCCAAAACCACATTAAACTCAGGCTGCATATGTTCAGTAATGTGCCTATAATAAATTCTTCACACCCTTAAAAACTTTTTCATTATTTTAGACCAAAATGTGATTTTGAACTAAATGAGGCTGTTTAGCCAAGTGCAGTAGATGCAATAATCTATGCTATATTTATTCTCTCCATACATTAAACAGATACGTGCTGTGTTCTATTGATGGCGTCAGTCGATAAGGACTGTTTGTCTGATAACTCCATAAACTTTGATAGTTCAAGTCCACACTGCCTTTAGATCATTGGTTAAGTGGCACTTCAGGTAACCAGCAGGAACAAACAAGAAAACACGAAGTAATGTAAGAATATACTTAATAACACTGCTGATTGTTGTAGTGCTAAAGCTGGCTTTTAGTTCTGACTCAAATCAATGCTACATGGCTAACAACAGAACTATAATATGGAGTACAACCTCTCAATCAGTGAGCTTTTTCATAATGCATTGAAACCAGATTGAACGCAGTGTTTTGTGAACCCGCCTGCTAAAGCAGATCAGAAAATTCTCTTGTTTGTCCGGACGACCCACTGAACATCCAGGCCCTATAGCCATCTGCCCTAAGCTGCAAGGAAACTTTAAATGCCTTGTACCTTAAAACTTAAACATTCAACAGAGACTCTTGAATGGGCTCTTAAAATCCCCTTTCCTCTTTTGTATGCTTTTATTTACTCTTATTTTTTTCAGTAGTGTTTAGTGTTTGCATAGTTGTTAGATACAATAATACTGTCTGATCATTAGCTAGTGCTACCATTATATTTTAACCTGTGGTGTTTTGTGCATAAATTATGCAGAGTATCATCTGAAAGAACTTTAGTTGGTAATTAATAATTCTGCTGATAAGCCATACTTAATTGGTGAAGGCAACTGGATTTTAAAGGCACATCCAAGAGTCCAAACTTTATCTAAAGAACTAAGAACCCTGGTAAATAAGAAAATTGCAGTTATAATAGTTCATCTAAGAATCATTAACTGCTTTCACCCTAGATTTGAATAACATATTACTTAGCTATAATTTCCAGTTCTAGTTATTTTATATATTCTCAATATGCTGGTAAACTTGCACAACATTGGAAAATAATATAAATCCAGCCATGTTTGAAGTAGGAGTTTAGTAGGAGAAAGCTGGTGAAGAGCATTCAGTCATTCCTGCCTTCTGATATATAAATCTAATCCAATCCTTATTTTTGTTCCTGATGTCTGCTGCTAAGTTTGCTCTTTTACTGATAACTTTGTGGATTGAATCACTTAAATTTAATAATATATCTTATATGTAATTTTATTATGTAGCTGTATAATTATAGCATAATTATCTCTTGCTCTTTGTTTGGATTACCTTTTTTGTGCACGTTTCATTTGAGAATTAAGTTTATGTTTTTTTTATTTTATTTTTTTTATTAAACATCTTTATTTTAAATTAGTCAGCCTGCCATCTTTTTTCATCATTTTTTGGATTTGGATCATTCACAGACGGTCACCAAACTGACACAAGCTCTGATATCACAGACTGCTGCATTCCTTAAAAAACTCTGTTCTCTGAAAACATGTTCATACTGTCTAACCTTTTTCTCCTCATAAAAGACTCTATTTATTGTTTTTTTTTATTGTATGTTGTAGTCATTTCTATTTAGAAAATGATACCAAATGCTGTTCTTAAACGATCATTTGGACCTTTCAGGGAAAAGCTCTACATCAGGAGATTTTAAAAAAAAAGTGTTATACTTAATCTATTGAACATATCACTTTAACTGCATCACACTTGAAAACATAATATTTTGCACTTCATGGCTGATTTTTTCATTTTCTCTTTAAATAAAAATAAAATTTCATTGTGCTAATGCAATTTGCACCACATTTACTTATTTGCACTGCACTGAACCTTTCCATATCAATGCCTTTTGCACCAAGACTTTAAACTGGTTTTCCTTTTCTCCTACTCAGAGACTGCACTTTATAAATTACCATTTATAAAGTGCAAGAGACCTGAAATATTTCAGGTATTTCAGGTCTCTTGCACTTTTATTGTCCTAATACGAATGATTTTGGCATACAGCTCATGAAAACCCAAAAATCCTATCTCAACTTGGCATATTTCATCCGACAAATAAAAGAAAAGTGTTCTTATTACAAAAAAAGCCAACCTTCAAATAATTATGTACAGTTATGCACTCAGTCATTGGTCGAGAATCCTTTTGCAGAAAGGACTGCTTCAGTGCGGCATGGCATTGAGGCAATCAGCCTGTGGCACTGCTGAGGTGTTATGGAGGTTCAGGATGCTTTGATAGCGGCCTTTAGCTCATGCACAGTGTTGGGTCTTGCGTTTTTCAACTTTCTCTTCACAATTTCCCTCAGATTCTCTATGGGGTTCAGGTCAGGAGAGTTGGCAGGCCAATTGAGTACAGTGATACCATGGTCAGTAAACCATTTACCAGTGGTTTTTGCACTGTGAGCAGGTGCCAGGTTGTGCTGAAAAATTAAATCTTCATCTCCATAAAGCTTTTCAGCAGATGGAAGCATGAAGTGCTCCTCCAGATAGCTAGCTGCATTGACCCTGCCCTTGATAAAACACAGCGGACCAACACCAGCAGCTGACATGGCGCCCCAGACCATCACTGACTGTGGGTACTTGACACTGGACTTCTGGCATTTTGGCATTTCTTTCTCCCCAGTCTTCCTCCAGATTCTGGCACCTTGATTTCCAAATGACATGCAACATTTGCTTTCATCCGAAACAACTACTTTGGACCACTGAGCAACAGTCCAGTGCTGTTTCTCTGTAGCCCAGGTCAGGCGACTCTGCCGCTGTTTCTGGTTAAAAAGTGGCTTGTCTTGGGGAATGCAGCACCTGTAGCCCATTTCCTGCACACGCCTGTGCACAGTGGCTCTGGATGTTTCTGCTCCAGACTGAGTCCACTTCTTCTGCAGGTTCCCCCAAGATCTGGAATCGGCCCTTCTCTGCAATCTTCCACAGGGTCCGGTCACCTCTTCTCGTTGTGCAGCGTTTTCTGCCACACTTTTTCCTTCCCACAGTATTCCCACTAAGGTGCCTTGATACAACACTCTGGGAACAGCCTATTCCTTCAGAAACATCTGTGTCATACCCTCTTGCTTGAAGATGTCAATGATGGCCTTCTGGACAGCAGTCAGGTCGGCAGTCTTACCCATGATTGGGGTTCTGAGTGATGAATCAGGCTGGGAGTTTTAAAGGCCTCAGGAATCTTTTGCAGGTGTTTAGAGTTAGTTTGTTGATTCAAATGATTAGGTGCATAGCTCGTTTAGAGACCTTTTTTATGATATGCTAATTTTGTGAGATAGGAATTTTGGGTATTCATGAGCTGTATGCCAAAATCATCCATATTAAGACAATAAAAGACCTGAAATATTTCAGTTAGGATGCAATGAATCTAAAATATGTGAATGTTCAAGTTTTATCATTAGATAATGGAAAACAATGAGCTTTATTACAATATGCTAATATTTTGAGAACGACCTGTATAACAAAAATACTTCCAGCACTCTAACTTATTCTAGGTTGACACTTATCACCATCTAGAGGCAAATTTATGAATTGCCTCAGTTTCACATGTGGTTCAACAAAAATCAAGTTTATTTTTTTCAAAAAGAAAAAAACTTAAATACACCAAGAAGCAGAGATATTCATCAAAACTGTTTAAAATAAGCATTGCATTCACTAAAGGAAGGTTAGTTACCTTACCTGACATCAAGGCAATATAATTGAACAGGCCAAATAAAACATGTGATTGAAGGCCTTTAGGAGTCAAACTGTAACTTTTACAGGTTTTTCTTTATGGACCAATGTTGGTATAACATGTTTTTCATTGAGATTGATTTAAAGATATTTTTTTATTGAGGGGATGAGTACATAGTTAAAATATCACACAATCATAATCTTTCATTTGTGAAGTGTCATAAAGAAGGGTGCAGCAAGAAGATCATTGTTGGGTGGGTTGCATACTGGAAACTGATTGAGCCATTCTTTTTTTTCAAATAGGCAGCAATCTCCATGTAATGCAAAAAGGAAAATCATATTTTTAAGGTTTAACAGAATTTATTCCAATTAAGTATAACAGAACAATAGATAATGAGCAAACCATATGGAGAAACAACTCCAATACCTCAAGCATGGTTCTCCTCTATCCGCAGAAGGAAAGAGATCCCATTACTTGGTCTTGGACCCCTGGATTCCTGGATTGCAGTTTGTTATTTTATCCCCAGATCACGGTATGTTCATTCACTGTCAGGCTCAGAAAAAGAGGACTCAGTTTTCGAGGCGAAAAGACAGATTTGGGTGGACTTCTGGTCAGCAGAGCACTGCAGTAGAAATGATAACTTTGCTCAAATTTATTATTTCATATTTAGGTGTTTACCATGCTAATATGAAAGAATATGCTATTAGTTTCTGTAAGTTCTTGTGTTTAATTTTATTATTTACCGTGATTTTCCCTTTTTCCTCCCATCCCTCTCTTCCCTGTTGTGTATTTTGTACTATGTTGGTTTATGATGTTTCGTTTTTATTGATGATTTTACAATTTTAGGTGAAAAATGCAAATAATGAAAAGCTGTTGGAGCTGTCAGAGGGTATTCTTGCTTGGGTTTACTGAGGACCAATATCTGCCGAAATGAAAGATGCCATCAAAAATTATGTTCACCATTAAAACATGCTTTATTTATGTCAAACTTAATGAGCATTATTTTCTTACTGCTTATTAGGGCAATTGTTCTGCATTCAATGGTGAAACTGATCCCAATATTGACTCAGCACTGTGAATGGCTCAAACTTTATAGGCTAACTCAGTTTTTGGCAGAACACAAGCAACTTTGTGAAGAGCTTTTTGTCCCTGGCCAGTTACAAAAATAAGCAGTCATTAAAAAAATTCCCTAACATTTATTAAAAGGTTTTATATAGGTTTTATAAAAGGTTATATATATATATATATATTAGTGCTGTCAATCGATTAAATTTTTTTAATCGCGATTAATCGCATCAATGCCTGAGTTAACTCGCGATTAATCGCATTTTAATCGCACATTTTTTTCCTGATTGAAAATCATTTAAATACTCTCGATGACATACAAAAAAATACATACAGGCTAGGTTTGTGCCAATGTTCTTTTTTTTAAATGAAAACAGGTCACAGATACTGAGTTATGCCAAAAATAACAAATATGTAGCCAAAAAAAAGGCCCTGAAAACAGGCTGATGTAAAAGACAGTCTTTACAGTTAATACAGTCTTTTGAACAAAGACAAGCATTTTACCCTACTGCTATAAAATTTAGTAGAGTTAACATTAGATGTTAATTAACCAAGGTAATAATGAACAATTTTCAATCAATACATCAAAATCAATAGACCGACATCACTAGATGGAGGTAGTCTATGCTCTAGAAAGTTACTTTTCAGCCTCTTAACAAAAATGAGAACACACACATAAGCACCCACCCACCCACCCACCCACACACACACACACACACACACACACACACACACACACACACACACACACACACGATACCGACCTGTGCCATAGCAGATTCCATTTCACCTCAGTAATCTGTTTTCTCAGCGTATTTCAGGTTGCTACTAGTTACCAGACACTCAACTTGTTTGTTGGTGGTGGGGCTTAAAGAAAAGGCACTAGCGTCACCCAGTGTATGAGCGTCTTTTTCCCTTGAGGAGGTCCGCTCACGAAGCCTATGGAAAATGCATAGACTGGGGGAAAATAGCCCCGCCTTCCCGTAGGCTGCAGCGGGATGTACTTGGAAAATTGTACCATAAAACCACATAGCGTTAATCTCACGTTAAAAAAATTATCGCTGTTAAAATGGCCTCGCGTTAACGCGATAATAACGCGATAATTTTGACAGCACTAATATATATATATATATATATATATATATATATATGTATCCCTTGATTCAAACATTTCTTAAAGCTTGAGTATGGTTTTGCTAAATGCTAACCTATAACAATAATATAATATTTATTGTTTTTTCATTATTCAGGTGGATGCAGACTTCATAGCTGGAGCTCTTTCTCCCAACTTAACCAAGGCAGGATCATCGAGACACCAGAAAGAACTAACAGTTCTTACTTTTCTGCAAGATTTCTTGCAGAATCTAGAAGACGTTAAAAGTATTTTGATCATTGTCTCCAATGATAATTGACAGGAAACCTAGGGTTAATGTTCATATTACTCCATCCATCCATCCATTTCCTGGCATGCTTTTTCCCAAGTGGGGTCACGAGTGCTGCTGGTGCCGATCTCCAGCTGTCTACGGGCGAGAGGCAGGATACACCCTGGACAGGTCGCCAGTCTTTTGCAGGTTCATATTACTCATTATACTTAAAGCAAAATTACTGTCGGGTTGGGTGGAGGTTTTGGTGGACCCAAATGCAGAGATGGAAGCTGAGGTGGTTTCTTACAAGTTTAATAATCCAAAAGGGTGGCAATGAAGGCACAAAGAAAATGCAGAAAACCAAGAACTAGAAGACTTCAGGGAAAACACGTATGTCAATAAAGAAACAATGAGGAATCAGCAAACCATGACTGAAGAACGACCAGGCTAATCAGCAGATTGGTAGCAGGAATCACAAAGGGAGCTAGGCGAAGGAGACTGAAACAAGAGGGCAACAGGGGGCAAACAAGAAATACATAAGAACTCAAAAATATAACCAAAGACAACTAGAATAACAAAAAATGGAAATGAAACCAATAAACAGAAAACACAGAAAGACATGAACCGAAGTATAACTTTAAACTCAAAAAGAAAACTTAAACACAACCCAAAAGAGCAGAGTCATGACAATTACACTTCAATGAATTAGAAAACCTAAAAATAATTGATATAACGCTTTGGTTACATTGTTTTGAGGAGCCTGTACAAGTTGTTCTGTTCTCAATAAAAATACCTGCATTCAAAGAGAGCGTTTAGTATGCATTTTAGCTTTTACAGGTTCCTCTAGGTTAATCTAATGGAGAAACATGACAACAAATGGTGGGCCTCTTTGGCTACTCTTTTATGCTGGACTTACAACAATTAGGAATTTTGATTTAATAACTACAGTCTGGGCTTTTTGCTTTGGTGACTGTGGTTAGGATGACACAAAATACTGTCATGTTTTTTTTTGTCTCTGAATACAGTAGAGGTGACCTCAAAGAAACGTGTGCTGCAAGTGGTGAAGATGTGACCGGCAATGGAAGCCAACGTCTTTCACTCAAGAATTTCTTTCAGTGGGTCACAGGTAATGCTCACGTTCCAGCAGAGCCTCAGCGGAACATCTTCACCATCGATTCTGAACATGACTGCAACTCCTGTTATGGCGAACATGGCACATGTTACCCACTTGTAAAAGCCTGTGGGGGTTGCAGTCACATTTACCATATGCCACCTAGAAACATAAAGCCACTTTGTGATGAACCTAAGCACTGCACTAGAGTTTGGTTACAAATTCAGCAGGTAATAAACTTTTATTCAACATGTTTCAAGGTATTTTTTGTGTTGAAACTAAAGCTCGCTTGTCATGGGTCCAACTCTGTGGTTGTATTAAAAAAAAGTGGGAAAATACAACTTGTTAAACTTTTCAAAGAATCAGTTTGCAGTTTTTGTATAAATTACCCCAACTTCTTGCATTAGTATTTACAAGCAAAAGGGCCAGGGTATCCAAAACAGTTGCATATTGGATACAGATTCTGTAAAACACTAAAAATGACTAAAGAACAAAATTATCCACTCTGAAAATTATATATGATGCACATTTGATGCTGTTAGTCATGAGAAGCTCCTGCACTCCAGCCCTTGGTTATCATCGATAAGATTCTGGCATGTTAACAGCTGTTCATCATTTATTGGGCACTCAAATTCAGGCACCACGACAATCAATCTATTGCACATCTTCTCCAAAATCAGCTGCAGCATCCCAGTCAATATCTGGCTCCTGGATATCCTGAAAGTAGACTTATTGTATTTTTAAATTCAAACAAACAGTATTAAACCTAAAAGAAATTGATTTATATAAAACCTGAAGATTTTCTGGCTGATTAAAGGACACACGCATCATGAGTGTTTGCTAGAGCTGTTTCAGGGTCTGGTTTCCTTCCGTTCGTAATGGATGGTGTTTCAAACCTTCCACAAAAGCAATCAGGTCATTCTGGAGTCTTTTAAGGAATGTCAGATGGACTGCATTCAAATGTGTAAATAAAAAAATTAAAGGAGAAATAGAGAAAATATTTCTTTCCCCAAAACATTTTTTCCCAAAACAATAACAAATTACTGACATTGACCTACACAGTCAGGCATCATTTGTTATTTTTAGGTGTCTGCCAATTAGGCTATTGACAATTGTGACCAGTTTACATGCACTTTTTTTCCTCTCACTTTCAGACATGAACTCACCAACCCATAACTTATCCAATGTATGCCAGCATTTTTTGAATGTCAGGAATACACTGGCTAGCGGCGTGACAGGGGCATTAACCTACAGCTAATGTATAATTGGCAGCATTTTGGTATGAAAGGGGGTTCACAGGACGAATCCGTAAGTCACATATGTCAGAGTCAAGGCCCGCGGGCCAGATCCGGCCTGCGAGAAGGTTTTTTACGGCCCCTGGGATGATCTTGATTTATTATTAGAACCGGCAGATCTTTTACACGCACCAATACTACATTTCCAACAATGCAACGGTGATGCACCGAGCAGTAGGCTGCTTCATTTCAGTGTTTATTAGCACAGCAGTCGTCAGCATAACTGTAAAATAACTTTCAGATACCCATCAAAAATGGCAAAAAGGAAGGTGGACACTGAGAACCGGGGGTTTCAAACAAGGTGGGAGTCGGAGTATATGTTCACAGAGGTAGCTGGAAAACCTGTGTGTCTTCTGTGTAGAGAAAGTGTGGCGGTACTGAAAGAGTATAATCTGTGATGACATTATGAAACGAAACACGCGGACAAAAATAAGAATATGGATATGGAACAAAGGCTACAGAAGGCCGAGGAATTAAAACGAGGCCTCAAATCTCGTCAGGCTCTGTTTAAAAAAGCCAAATCACAAGGCCAGGCTGCTGTCAAGGCCAGTTTTATTTTGGCAGAAGAGATCGCTAAATCAGCCCGGCCATTTACGGAGGGGGATTTAATCAAAAACTGTATGATTAAAGTTTGTGACATAGTTTGCCCAGAAAAAAGGCAACTCTTGTGAGTCTGAGCAGAAACACCATTGCCGAGCGAGTAGACCAGTTGTCCATCAATCTAAAAGAGCAGCTTGTGAAAAAGGGAAAAGATTTCATTGCATATTTCTTGGCTGTGGATGAGAGCACCGACATTTCTGACATTGCCCAGTTGTCAATTTTCATCCGCAGAGTGGACTCCAGGCTAAGCATGACAGAGGAGTTTTTGGCTTTACGTCCTATGCATGGCAAAACTACGGGGCATGATTTGTATGAAGAGGTGTCAAGATGTGTAAATGAGATGGAGCTGCCTTGGGATAAACTTGTGGGTTTGACAACCGATGGAGCACCTGCGATGTGTGGACACAGGAGCGGACTGGTGGCGAAGATACGGGAAAAGATGCAAGAGGAAAACGCGACAGGTGAGCTGGCAGCTTATAATTGCATCATACACCAGGAAGCGTTTTGCGGTAAAGCCTTGAAAATGGAAGATGTAATGAGCATCATCACGCGCACAGTTAGCTTTATCAGATTTGTCTGTTCTTGGACAGCAAAGGGAAAGACACAACACAACTCCAAGATGAGATGTTTCTGTGTGAAATGGCTTTTCTGTGTGACATTACGAGTCATCTGGATGCAATGAACTTGCAGCTGCAGGGTCGGGATCGTGTCATCACTGATATGTACAGTACAGTGAAGGCCTTTAAAACCAAACTGACTCTGTGGGAAACGCAGATGCGGAAAGAAAATTTGAGCCACTTTCCCAGCTGCCAGACCACGAAAGAGAAGCTCTCTACCAGTGCGTTCCTGAGCGAACAGTTTGCTGATAAAATAGGTATGCTTGCTGCTGACTTTCGACGCCGATTTGCTGACTTTGAAGCAGTGGCGGCTGGTGAAAAATATTTTTGGTGGGGCTGATATAGCCTAGTGTATGTCTCCAACTAATCCAGAATAAGAATTCAAATAAACAATTGGACAATAAATACAATTTAATAGTAATGATTTAATTTATTATATAATAACAGTAACAGTGATGATTTTGGTCACAATAACCATGACATGTAATTTTTATATCGTACAACAGGGATGGGCAACTCTGGTCTTCAAGGGTCGGCATCCTGTGGGTATCAGGAGTTTCCTTGTGGCAACACACCTTGTGACCTGTGCAGAGCTTCACATCAACTGCATAATTACCTGTTGACTGGAGTGAAGTGTGTTGCAGCAGAGAAACTCCGGATACCTGCAGGATGCCGGCCCTCAAGGACCAGAGTTGCCCACCCCTGTTTTAGAAAGGGTATCTAATACAATAATCACCAACAATCAAAAGGTTTGATCAACTTAATCTATACAAATCAACTGAGTGAGTGAGTGAGTGAGTGAGTGAGTGAGTGAGTGAGTGAGTGAGTGAGTGAGTGAGTGAGTGAGTGAGTGAAAAAAAGAAAGAGTGGTATGTTTATATTACTTAGGTGAGGGAATATGATGACTGAGTGGAGGGTAGACAGTTCTTATTTGTACATGAATTTTGCCCGTCTGTCTTTTTGAGTGGCAAATTTCTCAATGACTCTGGTGTTGAAATCAGGGATGTCCCGTGATCTTGTGCCATAGTATTCCTGAGGAAAGTTTTTATCCTCTTTAAAGTTGAGAAGCACCTCTCTGATTCTGATGTCGTCATTGGTGTGGTGATGAGAATGCTGAGAAGACTTACAGTTTCTGTAAATGTGTCTTGAAGGTTATTCTCCATCAGAACCTGAAAGAGAGCCAGTGCACCAATGCAACTCTGGAACTCCTCATTACTGTAGATCAGGGACAGCTCTGTTTTAAGTCTTGCCTTGTCCAGTGAGGGATAGGCTTCCACCGTGGTATCCAGTGCTGCATCTGGGAACTTCTTGTTGTGTTGTGGGAACAAGTCTCCTTGCAGCAGAGTTGCGCTGACCAGGTGTTTGGTGAAGGAAAACCTCTCCTTGGCATGGGACATAATGATGTCACAGACCTATGACATGAGATGGAATTAAAAAATAGGTAAGAAATAGGTTTTGACATTCTATTTTAAATACAGGGCTTTAATTTTCCTTTCCTGAACAGCTGTAACGTTAAAATGAACCAAGATGATTTTATATTGATATCATGACAATGTACATTTCAGTCAGTAGCACTATTTCGAATAGCCAGTGTGGTGATAAGTTGCTATTCTTCTGCTGTTTAATACATCTGCCATCGTCTGTCCTACAGCGCTGTAATTCCACCTTGGAGAGATCAAAACTACAACAACAAATAAAAAATATTCCAAGATTATCGGACAACCTTCAAATCAACTCCACAAAACATGCCATCAGAAAAATATGCTGAGACTGGCTAAAAATAGAATCTGATCCAAATCCTGTAATGAACACAGTATGAGCTCCTGCCATCTACAAAACGATACCAGTTTTTTAAAGTTGGACTGATAATTGCTTTCATTCATCAGTCAATATTACAACTCAAATAAGTACTCTGAGAAACCCGGTGTGAGTGATGATGTGTTGTGTGTAGGTGGGTATTTGGGAAGGTGAGGTGATGATGGTGGAATGATGGAAATGATTTCATGTGTGTAGCGTTTGGGTGTTATCCCGTGGAAAACTGTATATTGTGTGAGTATTGTTTTTTTGTAAACATTCGGCTGATGTGATGCAGAAGAAATTTCAGACGGATATGTCTGAAAATAAATGTGTACTGTATTCCTTCTATCCCCGATAGGTGGCAGCTGCAAGTGCTGACCTCCAAAGCCAAATGATGTTTTCTGTCTTCTCCCAACGTCCTCCGTTTCTTTGATGGTGGCTCCTGTACAGGTCCCCTGAAGTCCTGATCTTCAGCTAGACCAGGAACAGCCTCCCTGATGATACAGAAATAATTTATATGTTAGAAAGTTATTTCTGAAATTTGGTTGCTATATAAAGATATATAAAGCCAACATGTGGATTAAATAAATAAAATAATAAATAAAATAAGGAATTAAATATATAAATGTGTCATTAATTTAAAAATAATTATATATATAAAAATATAAATTATATATATAAAAATATATATATAATTATTTCAGTGTGCATTTAATTATTTCACCATGAAATAATTAAATAATTAAATGCACACTGAAATAATTATATATATATTTTTTAATAAAATAAAGTATTTTATTAAATTAATGACACATTTATATATTTAATTCCTTATTTATTTATTTAATTCCACATTTAATTAATTATTGACACTTTTAATTATTTATTTAATGCTGTATTTATTTATTTAATTTTGGCACTTTTTATCCTCCATACCAACATGGTACAGAATTATAAATTAAGTCACTGTGTTTGAGCATTTCAAATTTGTCTAAATGTAACAGATAAATTCGTTGTTTCAATAAAATGAAAAATACTTTTTTAATCCCTGAAGGGAAATTCACTAAATAAGTTGAGATATAAACATTAAGAGCTGAACTAGTATACTCAAAGAAAATTTATATTTGTGCAATACTGTAGGCAGATCAGATGCATACTGTAGCTTACCTGATAGCTTGCATGTTGTCAGTGAATCTCTGGACGATTCCTGAGATGTAGACAGAATCGGTGTTTCTTTTTTGCAGCTGGTTGTATAGCATGTCCACATGTGGCATTATTTTGTGAAAGAGGGCCAGGAAAAAACAGAAAGCATCATCTTCCAGCATTCTCACATAGCCGCCAGCCTCTCTCTTTGTAGGGCCGTCAAATTCAGCTCTGTTCCGGATGGTCTCGAAACACTTCACCAGATCAGCCTTGTGTTCATACACTGTGTTAGCGCGACTGTTGAAGTTCCAGCGTGTTGCTGATGCACTTGGAAGACGATGCGCCACCACCTCATCAAGCACTGCGGTTCTCTTGCTTGACTTGGAAAAAAAGGAAGAAAACCCCCCGACATCAGAAAAAAAGTGACTTATCTGTGGGATGTGGGATGTTGCTTGTTGCATCACTAGGTTTAACTGGTGGGCATAACAGTGAACGTAGTGAGCATTTCCATAGGCGTCTAGGACCTTGCGCTGAACTCCTCCAGTGGCACCCCTCATCACTGATGCCCCGTCATAGGCCTGGGCGATCAGCTTCTTTTCTTGTCCCTCGGGAAGAATAGTGCGCAGTCTTTCCAATAAAGCACTGGCGATTGCGTCCGCGTTGGCATTAGAGAGCTTAATAAACTCAAAGAAACGCTCCTGGATGTTATGGGTTCTGTCAACGTATCGCAGCACCAACACTAACTGACAGTGTGTGGAAATGTCAGTAGTTTCATCAGCTTGGATGGCTAAAAAGTCCGCTGATTTTACTTCATCCAAGATTTTTTCTCTCAGAACACAGAGCATACAGTCCAGCAACTCATTTTGTACAGTCTTTGAGGTGCCTCTAAAGACGGTTGCACTTTTGAGGTGCTCATGTAAGTCTCGGTCAATGGTCGCCATTAAGTCGACTAAACCTCTGAAAATTCCGGGGTTTTCAGAAGTATCCCTTTCATCATGTCCCCGCAATGCCAGTTCAAAAGCACCACAAAACTTAATACAGTCAATGAGTTTAGATAAAATATGACGATTCTTATCAACCTCTTCATTGTGCCTTCTTACCGCAATGCGGTGTCCGTCATCCAGCTGCGCTTTTATGCTAATTTTTCCGAGCACAGCTAGCTTGATGCAATTTTCCATATGAACTCTTGATCGTTCATGCTTCTTAATACGTTCGGAGAGGTGCTTCAAATCGGTTTGTCCTGACTGTGTCCACCTTAAATCACACTTTTCATTTTTAAAAAGAATACAAGGAAAACAGAAAAGTGCATTGGCCATTCCACAGCCTGTCAACCACAACTTGCGCGCGAACCAACTCCTGCAAAAACTCCTATTGTAGACTTTATTTTTTTCCTTAGTCTGCTGGTTGATGATAAGGTCAGGCTTGTCTGGTCCCAACTCTTTAATCAGGATTTTCTCCTCCATTGTTCTTCTGGCAAACGGGTAAATAAAAAATGATCTCACCGAATTTGGTGGAAGCTGCATCTCGCTCGTTATGTGGTTCGCCATTGTCCCTCTAATTGTCTGCACCTGCGCATTGGGCTTCTAAAGCGCAGTATTTTCAGCGCCCCAAGACCATAAAGTTCCGAGACGCTGATTGGCCATTAAATTCACCTAGCAATAGTACATGATTGACAGATTCTCTGCAAATGTGGGTCAGTCTGATCACAACCCCCAGAACAGAGACGGTAGGAATTTGTCTGTGGAAATCCACAAATGAATGACAGTAGATAGGGAAATGTAGTTTATATAATTTGTTTTGTTTATATGTACACACTCTAGAGAGTAAAACTGAGATTTATGAGTTAATTTCTAAAAATATATTTTACGTTTCTCTCTTCTTATCAGGGAGGGCGGTGCCCCAGCGCCCCCTATGGGCTGGCCGCCACTGCTTTGAAGCACAAAAAAACAGGTTTGAACTGCTCGGTAATCCATTTGCTGTTGACGTGGAAAGCTCACCACCAAACCTCCAAATGGAGTTGATTGACCTCCAATGCAATGATGCACTGAGGGCAAAATATGCGCCAGTGGGTGCTGCGGAGTTTGCCCGTTTCCTCCCCGACACAGTGCCCCAGCTGCGCATCCAGGCTGCTCAAACGTTGTCTATGTTTGGCAGCACATACCTGTGTGAACAACTGTTTTCTTTGATGAACCTGAACAAAACATCACACAGAAGTCGACTTACTGCTGAACACCTTCACTCAATTCTGAGGATTTCCTCAGCTCAGAGCCTTAACCCGAACATTAATGAACTTGTGGAAAAGATGGGACACCACCAAGTATCACCCTCAACCTCAAACAAGCGAATATTACTGTGCAATCACATATTTAGAGTCTTTACTCAGTTCAAGTTTAAAAGTTAAAGTTTAATATTTGTTTTCACTGCATGTTACTTCTCCTTGAGGAAAGTGTTGCTTTTGATTAATAGATTTTTGCACTTTATTTTATTGTATTTCAATCCAATTATATTTTTAAAATATTTCAGTTGAGTGGATGATAGAAAATTGCTATTATTTTTTTCTTTGAAGTACATTTAGCCCACTTTTGCTAAAATAGAAAATATAGGCTACTGATGGTGCCTTGAATAATACAGGTTCCTTTGATTTAATGTTCATGTTATGGGGATTTTTATATAAAGGAAATTTGTCTTTTGTGTCTGTTGAAAATTAAAGATTACTGACAGAGCCATAAGACAATATTGCTTTATTTATCTGATCATATTGTAATATATTTGTTAGGTTTTCAGTTGGTTCAATTAGGTTCATTAGACTATATGCGTCATTTAAAAAGATTTCAATGAACATTCGAGCAGTCCGGCCCTCGGCTTGTAGCTAAATCTTTTATTTGGCCCTCCGTCCATTTGACTTTGACACCCCTGCACTAGAGCATTATGCAATTTGGCAATATTTAATTCATCTATAATTTTTCACTTTAGGAAAATAAAGTGCTTCGCATTGAGAGTGAACTGTGACGTTTGAAGTCATAAATCGTCACACGGACATCTGTATATGCACAGACCTTCAAATATTCTAATTTATTTCCTGTCATGTAGACCCTTAATGCTTCTTGCTACAGATGTTGGAATATATCTAAAAGCACGTGCACAACCCAACATTGTTATTGCAACCAAACCTGGTTGATAACATTTTTAAAAAAGTGACAAATTAGACCCCATGTAAAATCATTTTTTACCTTGACTAGGACCAATGGTGTGGTAAGGTTGTCCATTATGTTAATAAATATGTTGCACTGGTGAACTCTCTGCTAATTCTGGTTGGAATTTTTGTCACTGATTCCCAAAATGGACAGAGGAAGTCAAAGACAAGTGTATGTAACAAATATACAGTTTACAGATTGTTGACAGACTTCTAACATGTACTACTCATCCATTAACTTAATCTATATCCGCCCTTTTAACAGTCCTGAAGAAATGCATGCATTGCTCCAGCAAATGCAGCACACTACAGCTCTGCTGCTGGACAGAATGGAACAAGCACCATCTGCTCCACTACAACCCAGTTTTCCAGCTATAATACCAGTCCAGCATCCTCCCACTTGTTTCCCTAGAGTATCCTCCCAAATGCCACCTGTGTCACGACTACAGCCTGCATCATCCTGTAACACCCCACCTACTGAATCAAGCCACACAATGTGTTGGATTAATTACACATGGGTTATTCTACTTTAATCATATTATTATGCTTACACACTGTGATCATATTATTATGCTCACACATTTTGTTATCCTTATTTTACTTATATCATAAAGAGTGTTGAAATATTTTACTTGCTTGCTCTGTACTAATGTTTTAAGTCTGTGCAGACGGAGTGCTGATTGTGAGAACTGGCTGCTGAAGGTCAGCCGGTTCAAGGAGAGAACACGGGGAACTGCACGCACTAGCACCGGATAAAGGAGTGGGAGCTCTCCTTATCTTATGATATTGTATGATGTTATGCAGAACTTCTGGTTCCGACTGGCTTCACCCCCTCCTCCCTTTTAGTAGTCGGAACCAACATTGTAGCCAGGGCGTTCCTTAATAAAATGCTTGGAGGGCAGAGCTGTTTCAGAGTGGTTTGGAGAATTGTAACTGAACAGTCTCTGATCACTCTCCTTGCAAGTAAATTATACTAAATTCTCTGTGTCTTTCTTTTGTGCAGGTTGAATAAGGTGTTTGGTGTTTAAAACTAACATTAATTGGTCCTTCGAGCCGGATTGCAAGATACCCGACGACCCCCAGCAGGTGAGTGAGATCCAGATAAGCCTGCGGCCGCAGCAAACAGACCCTTTACGGGACTGGTCTCTCCCTTACAAGCTGGGGTCCGAAGGTTGAAGCATTTCGAGGACGCAGAGAATTGTGAGTAGTTTTTCTTTTAATAAGGAGTGAGTGAATTATCAGAAGAAAAATATATAAAAATATAAAAATAAAAATTTATAAAAATATAATAATATATATATAAAAAAATAATAATAAGAGATAGAAGTGAAGGACAGTGAAGTCCTCTCCGCGTGGGGTAACGGAATCCCCTTGTTGTACTAAAACCCTGACAATTCTAGACTGTATCAGGTAAAATAGAAATTTTAAAACAGTTAAAGTCCGTGGGAGGGCAGGCTCCCCTAGTTTGTAAGGGCAGGCTCCCCTAGTTGTAAACTAGTTAAATTCTGCATAGGATGGCGGCGTCCTCTGTGTTTAAAATAAAGTAAAAGTTAACTGCGCAGTGTGTGTGTGAGTGTGTGTGTGTGAAAGGAAATATAGATATCACTAGATATCTGTATTTCATACCAAAAAGACAAGGGTTAAATGGTGAGCTTTTGTGGATGTTTGTAGACAAGAAAACTCCACCTGTAAAGGTTGAAGTGAGTTTTACCACAAAAAGTAGTAAGTAGTAAAGATTGGAAAGCAGTCGAAAATGATGACCCATCGGCGGTAGAGCCGTTGTGTTACTGGATAAAAAAACTACGGTTTAAATGGCAAATTGAGCACCACAAACATTAAAGAATTGCAACAAAAAATAAAAACAAAAAGCAAAAATAAAGACACTTTGATGGCAAAAGAAGGTTACATGCAAACCATGGTCTGGATGAAATTAGCAGGACAGAGAGAAGAGGGAAAGCGTAGAGTTAAGAGAGAGAGAGAGGAGAGACAAAGAAAAGCAGTAGAAGGAATTCCCTCTCCAAAGAAGGATGTGGAAGAATGTATAATTCAAGAATGGGTAAATCGTCACCACATAGAGATGAGTGGTGAAACACTCCAAAAGTATATAAATCACGCCCTGCATGCAGAGAAAGTAATAAAAAGTAAAAAGAATCACAATAAAGAATCCACTGTGTTTTATCAGGAGGAAGGGACACTGTGTTTTATCAGCAGTCCAGAGGTAGGGGCCGAGGCAGAGGTTGAGGCCGTGTAAGGGGAAGAGGCTTTGGATCACACTCAACAGATGATTCCAGAGCGTGTTGGTCATGTAAAAAGGCCACATAGCTAGACACTGTCGAAGTAAACCACAAAAATAGGAAGCTCAGCATGACTAGATGAGCAACCATTTTCTATTAGAGAGATAGAGGGTGAAAATACGGATGTATTAAACCTAGAAGATTTGTTTAAAAAAAAAAAATATATAGACTAGAAATAGTTCTGATGGTCCAGGGCACTCCTGTTAAATTTTGTGTGATACAGGAGCCTGCAGAACCACAATAAAAGAACCCATACCCTTGCACATACCCATCGTAAAGATGATTTACCTGTAGGTCCATATTCAGCATTATTACAGCAAGCACAAGCAGCTTTACAGCAAGACCCAAATGAACTTGGTGCTGCTGCTGCTTCTGCTTCAGCCCCAGTCTTGCCAGCTCCTAAATTTGAGAATCCACTGGCTTATTCTCCTATGCCCAGCACCTCCACAAGGGTTACCCGTTCTGGGGGACCTGTGGGGGCTTGGTCAAAAGATATGGGGGGGGGGGGGGCTTAATCTCCCCACAGCCAGCCCCTGAACCCAAACCTGAAACTGAGGTGCTTCCTTTAATCGAGCTGCCCAATCCTTTGGCGGGTCAGGGGCCAGCTGAAAATCCATTTTTTCCTGTCATGATGGTCTATAGGCAGGGGCGGATTTAGGAAATTTATATATAGAAATATATTGAGTCATGATTTTACTCATGTCTCAACCGGGAGGATTGTAGGATTGATTGAGCATTGAGCATCATTATACAGCATATGGATTTATATTCTATGCAAAAAAAAAAAACTTTTGTAAAGCATGTCTAATATGTGCTAAACATAATCTTCAAGGAAATTTAAGACCTAAAAAAGGTGCTTTCCCTAAACCTATTTATCCTTTCAATTCTGTTTGGTTATAATAGATTTGTTTTCTAAATGGATTGCAAGAAAGTGATAGTTAGATCAGATGAGTAATAAGTAAAATCACTTTCTTAATTATTCTCTGGAACCTTACCGTACTGCTTAGCACTCTAGTAATTCTACTGTGGTACCTGTTATAGAATACACATTTGGTCTCCTTCACCGACCTTCAGAGGAAGTCCATCGTACAAAGGGGGTTGTATTTTTAGTATACAACCATCTCAAACTGGTGAAGGTTCAACAACTCTGCCGAGAGGTCATAGGAAGTAGACCATTGTGTAAAAGATTATCCATAGAACACTTTTTTAAGTTTGAACCTAGATGATGTTGCGATTATTCATATTAGTTTTGTCTTTAGCTCTCACTCAGGGCAAGGATTCTTGTTGCCCTCATGATCCAGCTATTTGTAAAAGGGACGTCTATCTCTGCTATAACTCTACTAGAGTAATCAGTTTGGTGACTATTCCTTTTCAAACATTCTCGCAAAGATTTAAACATGACCCGGGAAATTGGCGCGGTTATGATTTCTACCTATTTCCTCGCGTAGTTCAAAGAACTCATAATGGTTGGGGAGACGTATTTAGAACCACTGGACAGTGGAAAAAGGGATCATATGGATGGACACCTTTAGCTAAGAAATGGATGAGTAGAATATCAGGGTTCACTGTTAACCATGCCTCCAAAGTTTTCACTATGACAATAAACTCCACAGCAGAACCCCTTGAGAAGGAAGGCTGTTCTTCCTCATTTCTATGTGCACGGTCTAGTGGAACCGATCCATGTTGGCCTTTGTATTTGTGCCCCGTAAATATTACACAAGAAGGAGATGAGATACAAGGGATTCTTACTTCTGCCCAAGGTGAACAGATAAAAATTCAAAATATTAATGGTCCGCTTAAAACAGATGAATTGTTTCAAGTCATCACTGGAATCTCTGGGCAAACAAACAACTGGCTTCTAATGGCAGAACAAGCAGCTAAAACAGTGTCTAATGATTGTCTTGTGTGTATGGGAGCCAGACCGCTGTTACGCGTGGTTCCTGCCACCATAACTCCTCAATGTCTTCTAAATATAATGAATTATACGGTCCCAACTGATAATTGCACCTATTGGGATAAGATCTATCCCCTGACCACAGCTGAGAAGAAGAAAAAACAATCTTTTTGAAAAAAGTAGCTGTGGCAAATTTCACCTGTGTAAACAGGACCGGAGTGGGCCCGAAACCAGGCACACTAAATGAAACACAATGTGCAAGTATTTTACTGGTATCCATTTTTTTTAAACCTCAATCCCGCAGCGACATCTGGTGGTGGTGTGGAGATGACAAATTGTTTGACAGACTTCCATGTAACACCACTGGATTATGTGCTGCTGTCACCTTGATTTTACCTGTTTCTGTTACATCACTCACAACGGATGAATTGTTAACGACTGCAAACAGCATTTTACCTCACACAGAGCATACTAGAAGGAGGAGGGCATCTGAAAATGCATGGAGTGGAGATGACCCTACTTATATTGATAGCATTGGTGTACCCAGAGGTGTTCCTGATGAGTATAAACTAGCCAATCAAGTTTCTGCAGGATTTGAATCTTTCTTATGCTGGTGGTGTACTCTAAATAAAAATGTAGACAGAATCAACTACATCCATTATAACGTCCAGAGGCTGGGAAATAAAACAGAACAAGGCTTCTCCGCCGTCCATGAACAATTGTCAGCTACCTCTCTGATGGCTTTCCAGAACCGTATTGCTGTTGACATGTTGTTAGCTGAAAAAGGTGGTGTGTGCTCTATTTTTGGAGATCAGTGTTGCACCTTTATTCCCAACAACACCGCTGCTGATGGCAGCCTCACAAAGGCCCTTGAAGGCCTTCGCTCTCTTAACAGCAAAATGAAAGACCATTCTGGAGTTGACACAAAAATGTGGGATGGATTTGGAGACATTTTTGGTAAATACAAACAATTGGTGCTTTCTATTTTAATGTCTATAGCTGTATTTGCCGCCATCTTGACCTTATGTGGATGTTGTTGTATTCCATGTATTAGAGCGCTGCTAAATAGACTAATTACCACAGCAATACAACCCATGAAAGCAGAAATGTATGCCCTCATGCCCACTGAAAAATACCCATCTGATGATGAAGACAGCGAAGAGGATGAAATCTCTTTGCATTTTCCTGACTTTTATCCTAATTCCAATGGCATTAACAGTAACCCACCAGTTTAAAGTACCTCTGAGTGTACCCTTTACAGCTAAAACATGATTTCATAGTTGAAAATCTGAAAAGAAGTAACTACTGAATGATAAAATAAATAGCTTAAAGTGAATAAACAGGAGGGAAATGTTGGATTAATTACACATGAGTTATTCTACTTTAATCATATAATTATGCTTACACACTGTGATCATATTATTATGCTCACACATTTTGTTATCCTTATTTTACTTATATCATAAAGAGTGTTGAAATATTTTACTTGCTTGCTCTGTACTAATGTTTTAAGTCTGTGCAGACGGAGTGCTGATTGTGAGAACTGGCTGCTGAAGGTCAGCCGGTTCAAGGAGAGAACACGGGGAAATGCACGTACTAGCACCGGATAAAGGAGTGGGAGCTCTCCTTATCTTATGATATTGTATGATGTTATGCAGAACTTCTGGTTCCGACTGGCTTCACCCCCTCCTCCCTTTTGGTAGTCGGAACCAACATTGTAGCCAGGGCGTTCCTTAATAAAATGCTTGGAGGGCAGAGCTGTTTCAGAGTGGTTTGGAGAATTGTAACTGAACAGTCTCTGATCACTCTCCTTGCAAGTAAATTATACTAAATTCTCTGTGTCTTTCTTTTGTGCAGGTTGAATAAGGTGTTTGGTGTTTAAACCTAACACAATGCCTGGTCCATCTTCCATATCCCACCTGCTCCAGAGTCTCCCTTCCAAGCTCTTCCACCTCAGCACACTGTCTATCAGCCCCATACTGACAATGTTCAGGCCCACTTGTCAAGGCTGTTTCGGCCTCATCAAGGAGGAGTAACCAGTGGGGTTGGGAAGAGGAAGCGGGAGACCCCTTGGTCACATATTTTTATTTGCTTACCTGAGATACAATCATGTGTTATTCCCACAACTGAGGAGACTTGCTTCTATGCAGCTTGACCATTCATTCTTCAGCGAGCATCTCTTCTCTGCGTTCACCCAACTTAGAGATGCTGGTGGGTTCGTTTTGGCACGTTGCAGCAGGGGAAAGACCTTAGAAGAGCTTCCCATACCACCACTGGGATACAGCCTGAGCGATATACGCTCAGCTTCATCATGGGCTCCCTTGTACATAATTCCCCTCCAACAAAGCCTTACTCTGATGTCTCCCCCAGTTGATGATGTAGGTTTCAATCTTTACCGAAACATGTGTGTGCTTTATGTTGTCTGGACATTCAACTTATTTATTTATTTTTTTACAATGTGCATAGGCCCCGAAAGTGACGGAAAGGTGTCATATCCAGGAGTGGTAAAAATGACCGTTAAACTTTCAAAAACATAGAGCATTATGTTAGACATCAGAAGATAACTGGTTACTGTGCAAATTGTGTATTTGCAAATGATTAAGTGTTTATTAGAGTAACAAAATTTAACTGATTGGTTCCATTTGTCTTCGGTTTTCTTCTTTCTACAGTACACAAGACGAAGAAACATTTTTTAAATTGACAAATGCTGTTTTGCTGTGGGGGGGGGGGGGGGGGGGGGGGTTCACAGAGAGGACATGGATTAGGAGCTAGCCATGGCTATTGAGCAGTCTTTGCAGGTCTGTAAATGTTTGTTAAACAAACATTTAAATAAGTAAATACTGTTCTGGTAATCAAAACTTTTCTATTATACTTTTATGAGTTTTTCCCCTACCTTTTCAGCAGGAAATGTCAGCTGTGCAACAGTAAGTGTATATCGTGTTAACTTTAATAACAGACACAAAGACAAAATACTTTTTTAAACATTCTTTTTATATCAAAAAAAATATATTGATATTGTCTTCTTGTCCAACCCTGTTTTTGAATTTAGGTTTTGCCGTATTATTTCATTCTCAGTGTGCAAATATGTGATGTGTTGTCTGTGCATTTCTTTGGATTTAACTTTCCAGTTTATTCTTGTACTCTATACATTGAGTCATTCTGGTAAGACCTTAGGTCAGTGTTTCTGCTCAGCTCTAGAGATGTTGGCTCCATCCCTGTTATGGCTCCTTCTCAGCTGTTCCTCATAAGATTGTGTTTTCTGGTACTCACAGTGTGTTCCAAGAGCAACACCTTGTATTAGAGGTTGAAGCTGTTGGGGCACGTCAGGGTGTTACAAGGTATGAAATTTGACACAGATATGATCTGATTATTATGTTGAAATCCTTAAAGCTTTAAATATTTGGTATTGTAGTGCTCAGCAGCACATCCAGGAGCAGGAAACAGTGGAAACCTTAGAACTTGTCACCATAAATGAAGGAACAAGCGAGTAAGTTTTATGCACACTTGAATTAGTTTTAAATATTAATAGACGTTCTTTGATTGACTTGACCATCTCTTCAGTTTTTATCAGATGCCCTTGCCAAGACAACCATTGTATTGTATATTCTTTACACATAAAAAGAAAACTGTGGGGGTTTTTTTGTTTATGTTTTTTTTTTCAACAGGTCTCCCGACTTAAAGACAGTGCTTGAAGCTTTAGAACAAGGAGTTCAGAGAGGGTCAGCACCCATCCACAACTGCATAAATGTGTGCCGCGATTTTCTGCTAGAAGGCTCTTTTAAAGCTTTTAGAAGAGCACACTTCAGTCCCCTCCATCGTTTAAGTGTAATGTTTGTCGATGGTGAGGGACAGACTGAGGGGGCTGTGGATGACGGTGGTCCCAGCCTCAAATTCCTGTGACTCCTAGTTGCAGCACTAAAAGATAGCCGCTACTTTGAGGGGCCAGAGGGCAGCAAAAATCTGTCACTGGTACCTCGGGGTAGGTAGCAATAATACCTGTTTAGACATGAAGTTCTTATGCTGTAGGAGCTATTTGGTTTTTAATTTATTCTGAGGTTTCGGTCTATGTTGCAGGTCTAGAGTTTGGTGACTATAAAATCATTGGCCAAATGCTGTCCCTGGCCCTTCTCCAAGGAGGAGTACGGCCCTCTTTTTATCACAAAGGCTGTATACCCTGTTGTGTCAGCAAAAAACAGGCCCAGTACCAGTAGAGGAGGTTGGCAATTGGGAACTGTACCAGCACCTTGATAAAGTGGGTTGCATAATTTTATATATCTGTATGTATATATATGTGTCATGATCTGGCCTGTTTGCTCCTCCCTAATTAGTAATTCCTTTCACCTGCCATTTTCCCTCCCTGCCTCAATTACAATTTATTCCCCTCACCTGTTTCCTCTGGTTTAAATTGCCTTCAGCCTGAGCATTCAGTGCCAGATAATTTCTTGTCTTTCTGTTAGCCTGTCTGTTAGTTTTACTCCTTGGTTCGTGTCCTGGATTCTGGCAGCAAGTGGAAAGAGGCTTTTTGTGTTTGTCTCGTCTCCTGATCGTCAACTGTCCCTCCCCTGCGGAGTCCTCTAGGTTTTTGGCTCAATATGTGGGGAGGTTCAGTTTTTATCCAGTAAGCCTGGCTCCAGGGAGGAGACCAGTTTAAAGTCCTGCATCAAGTTCCGATTCTACGTCCTGTCTCGGCTTCCCTCTTCCACTGAGCCTGCCTGTCTGCACCTGATCCTGTCTGCTCCTGTGCGTGACCAGCTGGTCATGCTTCTGGTCCCAGTCAGACTCTGAACCCTCCTGGGAGCCTGTGGATGCCTGGAAGTCTGGATCCTGCCTGTTCTGTCTGTTCCTGTCTGTTCTGGATCCCTCACCAGGATCGGCTTCCAGCAAACCTCTGGGACTGCAGCACTTGGGGACATTCTTGGTCTGGGCTGTTAAACCAGGTAAGTGACCAACACAGATAATCTTCTGTCAGATGATCGTGGTCACTTACCTGTGTTTCTCCCACTACAGAGTGTCTGAGATTGGGCGGTGCCCCGCCCCCCCGCCTGCAGTGTCCGCGAGCCACAGCTCCGCTTTTGTTTTGTTTATTTAATAAACGTTTTGAACTTTCCTACTGACTGTCTCTCCTTGAATACTGGGTCCACCTGTCCTCGGTTCATGACAGAATGATTTGGCCAAAACAGGACCCATCGGGGGACAGTCAGTAGGATAAGGTTGTTTTTTCTTTCGAGTTTGTTTTTCGGCCCGGTTCCGACATGCGGGAGATTCTGTGATTTGGGTCTGTCTCCCGATGTCAGAAGCCCGCGTTCTGTTTGTTTTGTTTTTTTTCTTTTCTGTATGATCTGTGTCCGGACCTGTATTTTTTCCAAAAAAGCTGTTGTAGTATGATCACCAGAAGTTCCTTCGTTTGTGTGGCGATTTTTGAGTGTCTGCACTGTATAAACACAGAGCTATTGATCAAAACAAGATGATATTAAAGCTACAGTGTGTAATTTTCAGCGACATCTAACATCCAGACTGCAGACCGCAGCAACATGAACATCTCCCCCCCCCCCCCCCCCCCCCCCCCCCCCCCCCAACAGTACGGCGAGCTTAACGGGACAAAATGTCTTCCACGACGTCCGCACCTACCTTCTCAAGTGATGAGGTTTGTTTACATAGATAATTTTACAGATAGTATTTCATTAGTCTGTGTAGGGTATAGATTTCATGTAGACTTAAGATAATAAATATACCCATTATTTTTTCTACATCGTTGTGACGTTTTGGTGAGCTGCTTTGCATGGTGATATAAACAGACGAAGTAATTGTAGTCATTAGTTTAACAGAGAGATTGTGTTCGCTGGAAGAATATATATTCCCCGTTTACAGAGTCCAAGTCTTGTTTGTGGCACGGGGGTTACAAGGCGAGGAAGAGGGCGAGGAGGAGGGCAGAGAGGCCGGGGTGGGCGTGCAGCCAGGGCCAGGCGAGGGAGAGGTGCCAGCGGGGTGACTAGAGCAGAGGAGGAAAGGCTTGAGAATCTCCAAAGGAGCCGGAGAGAAGTAACCGAGGTATATATCCAGAAAATTATTTTACAGAAAATTGCTGAATCATTACCGGTGAAACGTCAGGGACGTTGCTGAATAAGTATACTGGAGAGTAACAGCATCATCATGCAGCATGTTATTGTAATGGGCGATCTCGCAATCGCTAGTTTGTTGGCTCTGCGCTGACTTAGCGTAAAGATGTCTGCCTCCATGGCTCCGAGACCCGCTCCTATGTCATTATAAATAACGAATTCTAAGGCAACGCAAATATTAAGGTTAAGAGGCTGAGCTCGTAGATGATGATAAATAACATAGTTATGTATAATATATTACATTTCTGACTGTATATCCCTGTAATTATTACACACTGTAGCTTTAAAGGCACACTATGCAACATTTTTCAGTTAATTAATTTGTTCCATAACGTTTTGGTATTCCCGGCCGCCCTGGTGGTCTGTGGGGGAAATACCGCACTTGCAATTGCAGGAGCACCGACCCACACCCACAGGCTCAGAAGTCTCGCGAGAGTCAATCTTGCTTTACGGCGAGAACTGCTACATGCCCCCAGTTAAAAGCATGCTCGTTGCTAGCACATTGGCGATATTTGTGCAGTTATAATGGCGGAACCAGCGACGAAACAGCGAAAGCCCATGTCGGAGCAGGCAAGAAATAGGAAAAGGGCTCTGGACAGAGAAAGGGGTCGTACATGGGTGAACCTCGGGCAAGCTTTTGCCGAATGGCGAGAGCTTACAGAAAAAGAGGGCTGTAAATGTGATGCCGACCTCGCGTTTCTGCTGATGCGATTGTAAGTAACTTTGGAATGTTTTCTCTCTCTCTGTGTGCATGTTCATACTTTCACTGTGTTAGTCATTGTTTGTACTGCCTTTTTTTCGACTTTTGTATGATCGTGGTCTGTTGCTGAGTAGCTAAGTAGCTAGCGGGATGTTTAGCAAGTTAGGAAGTTAGCTAGCATGCTGCCTAAACATTGTTGTTGTGGTAGGTGATAACTGCATTGCTTGCTATTTGGCAAACTTGCTTCACATGTGAAGTATCTCTAGACTGTGTATTTACTTTACTAAATTCCTTATTTTGCGAAGATTGGGTTTGAATCGCGTTTTGCAATGAGCTGCATAAATCTGAAACCAGTACAAAATGTAGTCGCGTTTGTTAGCCATAAACCTCACGAAGCTAGTAACGTTATGTATAAACTAGCGTTTACTGACGATCCTAGAAGCATTTTTTGTCTGACTGTGATTTACTGTCAACCACGGAATGCATGGTCCCTCTTCCTTTATCTAAATGAGTCCCCGACCAAAAAAGTGTCATTGTTTGTATTATGACTTTGTATATGAACATTTACTTCTCTTTGTTGAAGTTATAAGCGATGGCTAGTCACATCAACGCCAAGCAAGGCACACCCTCGACCTCCAAAGCCACCAGTGTCCAGTATAACTGAGGAATCGGATCGTGATCTGTAGGTTTTCTATCCATTGCTTTATTATTTGTGCATTTTAGTTATTTGTACCAGTTCTTATGGGCTGTTTGATTCCCCAGCATTGTTGCCCAACTGGGTGTCCAGCCACTGTCTGCAGGGGGAGAAGTAGGAGATTTGGAATCAAGCTAGGCTACAGTTCACTGCTACGAGTCTGTGATTGTCTATGTAGAACTTTTTAGGTGACCAGTGATTTTATTTTTTTGGCCTTATTTATCCTGACTGCAGCATGCACTCTCTGAGCATTGCTGAAGAACACCGCCCAGACTCTCCAGACAAAGAAGATACCAATGACCTGCGGAACACTGTGTAAGTGTTGTTTAGTAGTGTTTTCATTTTCTGTCAGTGTCTTTTCTCCCATCTAAAATAATTTTCATGTGGTTCCTGGACAGCATTGAGATGGATGACCTTTGGGCCGATCCAAGTGAAATGGGATTGGAAGAAGGAGACAGCTCAGATGAAGATTTTGTCCCTTCTCTTCACCTACGGTATATTTGTATTGTGAATTTATTATTTTCTAGGTGAATTTATCAATATACTAGGGCATTTGTCAAACACAACACCTTGACCAATGTCTGCTCATTATTACTCTTTCTTCAGAATGGTTGGGGCTGAAACAAATGAGCTGGCTAATATAAGTGTGGATGAATTAGTGTATGACTTCGACACACGGGATCCTCCTGGCCAAGACTCTGAATTCACCACAGAAACCACACAGAGTATCTTCTGAAGATGACCTGGTTGGCAAAACTGCAAACATTACCTTCAATGAGAATCTTCTGACTCTGGCCAGGCACTTGAGACTGCCACAGCAACAGTGCAGTTATGTTGACAGAGTGCTTGGGGTAGCATGCCCGGGTTCCCCACCATTTCAAGTGACTTTGAAACCTCGGGGGACTGCAGTAATTTTGGAATTTGTAAGTTAGATGACACTTCACCCCACCCCCCACACACTTCTTTTGAGTCCCTAGCCCCATTTCACATATGGGGACATGATAGCCAGTAAATGTATGAAGACTCTTAGAAGTCTGCTGGTAGAAAAGTTATGTACTTGTGTGAATTTGCATGTGTTGATTTTGTAAATGTATATTTTATTTTTAGATGTGGTGCTACTTTCTTTACAGTTATGCCCCTTCGGACACTCCTTGTGGAAGTGGAATTCTCAGCCAACCCTGAGGTTTGGTATGCAGGGCGGTGACTTCATGCTGTCTGCCAACATTCTCCTGTCTGGCAACAACTACAGGAAAGTAGCCTTGCTGTTCAAGTTTATGGCGATGGGGATGGTCTCAGAGTCAACTTTCTTCAGGATACAAGATGCCTACTGCATCGAGCCAGTGCAGGAGTACTGGGACAAAACCAGGGCAGAAGTCTTAGAAAGTCTTCGACAAAAGGACCGCGTTGTTGTCCTAGGTGAGGCCAACTTCTATTACACATACAATTCTGTCACCGGTTTTGATGGAAGGATTTACTCTGGAATCTGAGTATCTAATACCTGTAATGTTTGTTTTCAACAGGTGATGGCAGAATGGACTCCCCTGGTAAATTCAAGAGGCTTTTGTTGTTCGTCATGTTATGTTGTCTTATGGCCTGTATTTAGATTCATAATAAGTAGTGATGGGTCAATGAGGCGTCATGAAGCCTTTTGACACATTGCCAAACTGTATTGATATTGTGCCAATACTGTGTCACTGAATACTGACACCTGGTGGACCTTAAAAATCACTACAGGCAACCTGGTTGTCAGAGTTAACTGACACTGATTTGATGACCAAGTATGCACAATACAATTTAAATCATTGTATGTTGCAATGTATTTTATATTTTCAATTTAGTTAAACATGTATTTGATTTTTTTTTAGATATAGTCAATAAATAAAGTGAACTTGTATCATAATATAATAACCTCTAAGTAAACATGTTGTGTAGGAGGATGCTTGTGGACTGGCTTTTTTATTTATTTATTTTTTTAAATTCTTTGATGCCATGTCCTTTCAATCTGTTCTTAAATCGGAAATGCTGAGTATGACAAAGGGAGGAAGAACTACTCAGAGTAGCAGCTTTCTACTAAGGGTAGATCAGCTTTTTTTCTGAAACAACGCTCAGAATAAAGATGCACAACGCAACCTGCCCAACCCATCCATCAGTGGTGTGTTCCGATCAGCACCTGGCGCTCACAGAGCGAGACTGTGGTACACCATCACACCAGATTTGCAAAATAGTTAAAAAGTAACCATTATTAATTGTCATTTTGTTTACAGTTCAGCTTTGATTTTATTTACTGCGCAGCATAGCTTTGGTGTGCGCGCTGGTGTGCGCGCTGCTGTGTGCGAATGCACAAGTGTACAGCTTAGAGGGAATAGAAACAGATTGGTGCATCAGTCAGTTCGAAACAGTTCCAGTATCGGTCACATAACTTTCCCTTGTCGATACGCGCATCGACACCGGTTTTGCTCTATGAGCTCGACACATGCGCCGACGCATCGGTGTTGCCGGATCCATCACTAATAATAAGGATTGCCTACTATGTCTAATTTGTGAAGCTGTCTGAAGTAAACCCTCTTGTAGGAATGGTGTGTATCACTGTTAGTAACAGTTATTTGAGGTTCTGAAACTACTCAATTAGCATCACATTAGACCTTATTCTGTGCACAGCCCATGCAGTTCATCTCTCAATGTCTAGCCATTGTGTCCTGATCGACCAGTAGGCTGGACCACCCTTTTTCTGATGCTATTCATTTGTGTAGTTACAAACATGCTTGACATGTGCAAACTGTTTTTAAAAATGCACACATGTATGCTGACATCAGTGCTGTTGTTGCAGGTCATTGTGCACAGTTTTGCACATACACCACCATAGAGCAGGACTCCAGAGACATTGTCCACATCGTCTCTGTTGATAAGTTAGAAACCAACAGGAACTCTGTCATCATGGAGAAGGAGTGCTTTATTCGTACAATGGAAGCTCTCCTTCCAGAGCTTGCTATCAAAGAAGTTGTCACTGATGCCCACCCACAGATCAGTGCATTGTTGAGTGAGTTGTTTTTCCTGTATTATTTTAAGTCGGTTGAAATTGTATGTAGTGTTTTGGGTTGTGATATAGTTCAACATATTTTTTATTTTTTTTACAGATCCAGAGCGTGGTAAATACAAAGCATGGGGGATCCAACACTCATTGGATATATGGCATGCAGCTAAAAGTCTAAGCAAGAAGCTTCGACGGGTATGATTCACACTATTTGTACCTTTTGTAATAGACACATCTTGTCCACTTAATATTAGGTTGGGATATTAGGTTGGGTTAGTTTGGCGCTGAATATTGATGATTTATGTGTTACTCTTGTGTGCCCCACGTACGGGACGAGCACTCTTGGGCAACTGGGTGCTGTCAGCACGAGCCACTGGAGGAAGGCAGCCAGGAGAAGCCATGGATCAAACAAGGTATTTTCACTAAATTAATGCAGAAGTTGAACTCCCTGTCCAAATCTGTGTGTATGTGTATATGTGAATTGGAAGGTTATCATTACAGGTTCTGCCGCTCACAAGGCATTGGCTGGAGTTGTGCTCGACAAGCGATGGTTGGGCCTGGTGAAAACGTTCTTGAACTTCAGGTAAGCATCTAGTCATTCATTGCATAGAACAAGTTGTTGCTATTATTCCATCGTAGTCTCTAATTTGGGTATTTTTAGTCATTTCATGTTACTGTGTTATTCTCAACACCCATTCCTGTCCCACCTTTATAGGACCACATCTGATTTGGAGTCCTTCCAAAATCACCTCCTCATGTACTCATCCAAGCGGCACGCCTACACACCATTTGTCTACAAGACAAGGACACTACTGGCTGCCATTGACTACAACAAGCACAATGGGCGCCTTCCTGCACGCAACCTGGATGGTCGAAAAATGTATGTTTCTACCGTAATGTTTCTGTTGTGAATGTCTTACATTGTAAACAAATTTGGCTATATTGATTTCAACACATGGCTCTGTTTATTACTTTCTAGCTACAGACGCTCATACAACAAGAAGTCAAAGAGCTGGAGTGTCCACACCATGAAGGAAAAGAAGCAGTACAGCTACATTCCTGACCTTCAGAGGGCAATTCTGGCAAGGAGGCTGGGAAGTTGCAAAGGCCTTCCCCGCAAGCAGACTTTGAGGTCTGCTGACCCAAGGAGCCTTGGTTTGCTGGCACCGGAACAGCCACCACCTACAGCTAAACTTGTAAGCATACATGTGTCCCGTGGGGACTTGGGCCACAGAGACACAGAGGACCTGGAGGACTGAGCAGATGGATGTTTACGATGCAAAGCATTTGAATTCTGTAAATAGGAAGTTATGAGGCACTTTTCTCTTGTGGTGAAACATGTACAGATCTTTATTTGTAAATAAACTTTGAAAGCAACTTTGTTGTGCTGGTATGTCAATAAAGCAAAAATGTAAAAAATAGAATAGAACTATGTACAATTAGTTGAAAACTTTACAACAAGCGCTGCACCCTAAAACCAGTGTACTGGCCCCTTGGGTCAGGGAATTTATCCCTGATGCGACACACACAACAGCTGGGTATCACAACCCTGTTGCCCACACCCAGGCGTCCGTGCTGCCACAGGACAAACTGACGGTAAGCTGTATGCCTGAACTGCCGCTGGTCTACCCCAGGTTCAGGGTTATCCTCCAGGGCAAAGATGTCATTCCATGCAGCACGAGCCAGCCCCAACACACCCTCATCCAAAATATAATAGTCCATATGGCCCATTTTACTGACACAGTCCTGTGGTGACTGCCGACAGCACTTTCTCTCCAGATATGTGTCCATTTCTCTGCAGTTGCCACAGATGCACCAGTGTAGACCAGCTGGGTCAGGGACAAAGACAGGGCTCTCTGGAACGTCCAGGAAATGCATGACGTCAATCATCATTCCTGGTGACCGTTGCACCATTCTATCCAGAATTCTGTCCTTCTGGATAGGGTCCAGGGAATAAAGTTTGTCCTACAACACAACAATTAGTTTTATTATGTGACACTAAGAATATCTAAAATCTAATTAGTATTGTAGAAGCGAATTGTGTTGCCTCAGGTCATAGTGACCTTAAGCTCACAATAATTGAGAACACAGAGCAAGCAGTCTGGGAGCCACGTACACATTTTGGCAGTAACATTGTTTTGGCAGTAACAATGTGTTCACAGGCTATAAGCCGAGTCTTGAAAAACAAAATCATTAGGCCCACTCAAAGGCCCACTCGCACGCAATCCGGTCACAAGCCAAGTACTTCCAGGAAATGTTATCAGAGCGTCCAGTCGTGCACACACGTCCACACAGTGCAATGTTGAAACTATATAAACGCCCAGATTTGAAATGGGAGTTGAGAAAAGCCAGATGTGTTCTGTTGAAGTGTTCAGCGCTGTGTTACGTGTACTGAGGACAGCATGTGAATTTGATCTTTGAAATAAACGCTTCTTCTCCCGTCCTGGGGCAATCAGATGATCGACTGAAGGTGTCCTGATTTTCTGACCATTGAAAACCACCACATTTGATGCATTGGCCGAGCTGAGAAAAGAACCGGGTTAAGGTGAGCTGATCACATAAGCTGTTTGGAAGCTGGACACACATTTAAACTGTATCAGACGATTATCTGTTTGCCACTGGATGTTTGCTGCAGCATAAATTGGCATCTTGAGATAAATAGTAGCTGTCGAGAACTGGCTCGGATTTTTGTTTTTGGATGATTAATAGTAATCTGCTGAAGCGAGATTGCACCATAACTTTATAGAAATTGGTGGAAACTGGCGGTCACGGATTATAAGTGATGTATCATTATGAATGATGCAACTAATATGTATATCTCATTCTAGTGAGGAATTCTATTTCCTAGAACATGTCGCCGAGTTGCAGTTCGACCGAGCCTGAAGGGCTGTTGTTGTTGTTGAAAAATAGGCCTGAGTCCAGTGGGACTGTATTGAGATCTCGTATGTTGCTGTTGTTTATCTCCGGAGAAAGAAGCAACAGAGAGCAGTTTAGCTCTGTGTTGATGATGTTAGACCAAAAGTTGTTAAAAAGAGTTAAAAGTGCATGCAAATTAGTTGATATTGGCTGCTTGGGTCTATGAAGTTAAAGAATTATGTGCACAAATAATTTATTGCCATGGCATTTAATGGTATGAATGTCTAAGGAGCTCCGTGTGATTCTGTATTAACGTGTGACTCTGTGTGATTCTGTCTGACCGGTGCCGTTTGAAATGTGTGTGTTTGAAATCTAAGTGTACACTAAAAACATCTGTTTAAATTCAAACCTCCTTCCAGAATCTGTAATCAGATCTGCTTAATCACTGTAATTTAATCAGACTGAAAACAGTGTAAAGTAAGATCTAGTCCCTACAAAATGTAGAGATGTTTAATAACCTCTCCTAAGTGTCCCAGAGGACATAAGAGGTCAAAACAAAAGGAGGAAATAAAAGTCATTAAATAAGGGAAACAAAACATAAAAAGTGAAAATAATTGCATAAATAAGTCTAAAAACATAAAAGACTAAACAAAAGAAAGAAAGTGATCACTTTATATCTGCAAAAGACGTCTGCTTTCACTTTAATTGTAACTGCGTCACATTTTCTAATAACTGAGCTGCATGAAAAATAGGTGTCCAGTTGTTTGTTCTAACAGAAAAGGCTTAACTGTGCCCAATGTTTAAACATACTTGGTCGAAAAGTTGTTAATTATTACAGAACAATATGTTACGTAAACAGTGGATATAAGAAAAGTTTAAAAATTTGTAAGACAACATCTAAAAGTTTCAAAACAAGTTTTTCTTAGCAAAAGTCCCCCCTGCATTCCAAGCCCCCTCCCTTTTCCTCTCTCCTCCTATGAGCCTGTCTGTGTGTGCGCTGACACACACACCAAGCTGGAAGCTTAAAAACGCCACGACGTTCTGTATCTGTTAAATAGGACTATATATTACTATAAACGAAACTATGTTAGAAGCCGGCATGTGTCTGTCTGTCTGTCTGTCTTTATGTTCTTTGTCTGTCTGTCTGTTCTATGTTGTTTGTTCAATGTCAACATGTCCGTCTGGGGTATAAAATATTTGTTCTATTATGTTTCAGTGTAAACAGATCAAAAGGAGAATTAAACAGCAGATAATTAGATTACAGTTATGTTAAAACATAGATTAATATGACAATAAACATAAAATCCCATGAAGAACTGGATTCTCTCTATGCATCCACGTCCGGACATATGATGAGAAAGGTATGCAGGAAACCTGTTGCTAAAAAAGTCGAATTTCTGCACAATCTATTTGGATGCATTTTGAGTAATTCAGTAATGAGTGGGACCAAAGTCATCAGAAAATACTACAATACAAACAATGACAAAACTTTCTAAAAAGAAAATACAAATAATGTGCACAAGAAAATACGATCTGGTCTAGACAACTTCTATTATAAAGTGTTTGGTTTTAGTTATATTTTGTTTATGTTGGTTTGCAAATGCTATCAATGTTGCTGTGATTTTTGGAGTTGAACCTTTAGAGGAGCTGAAATTTATGCAGAGTGTTGATCCTCTTTTTCAAATGTTTATAAAAGTGAAAAACTATGGTCGATTTTATAAGAAATATATTGATTAATACATTTACATCTTACTATGTCTTGAAATTAACATGTTAAAGGTTAAAAAATCAATTTGTACTAAAAGTGCTGTAAACTCCCCCCTCCCTCCTTCCACCCACCCAGTAAGGTCCAAAATGGTTCTGGGTTCTGTCCCGAGGCAAACGGAAACTCAACACACACACATTTTCTACACACACACAGCTGCTTGTTTTCACTGAGAGGCAGAAGGAGAAGCACAGTTTCCAGAGTGCACACAGGGGCGATCATCATAAAAATGGGGCCCAGGTATTTAGAAGCATTTTTAACTGAAAACAATGTACAGATCGTTATACTAGAATGATATTGTGTACGGCATGTAAAGGGACTGATTCTGCAGCTTATATTTGATTATGATAAACCCCACATGATTAGACGAATCCTTTCTTTGCACATAGATGACAGAATTAGATTACTCCTGAGTTAAGTTGGTCTTACTGTAGCAAAGTGAATAAGTGAAACACTAATTATTAAGAATACTTAAAGGTGAATTTTCAAACAGAGCAAGTTACATTTATGCTAAGGATTTCTTAATGTAATTAACTTTTGATGAAACTTGATAGAACAAATACAACTAGACAATTATTAGGGGTAAGAGATAAATAAAATGAAGTCCATTTAACACCTTGAAGCAAAAGCTGGAAAGTGGTTTTGCTATGGGAAAATTATGATTTATAAAAAGTTTTTTCATAAAACAATTAAGAAGGCAAATTATTTTCCATGAATTTAATTAAACTTAAAACAGTATTATGGTTGTCTTAAATAATGGGTGTTGTGGAAGACGTGCATTATTATTTACAGAGTAATGAAAAATGGTATGTAGACACAGGAGTTGGATGAGTTTGGCTGAAAGGTTAGGATACGGTGCCCTGAGCCCAGGGGGGCTCGGAGAGGCACGAGAGTCGTCCAGACTTGTGACCAGCTGATTACTAAATGCCAAGGTGAGCCTGTTGAACTGAAGCCGTGCAGCTGAGACCGAATGAGGCGGAGACTGGAGGAATCACGGTCATCTAGCCGAAGCGGCTCGAGCAAAGAACACTGGCAGAACTAGAAAGTGCTGCAGCTAACATGAAAAGCTTGGAGGGAAGTGCTGGCCTTGTGGTTAGGGCATAGAGCTTGGAATCCTGAGGTTGCGAGTTTGAAACCCTCTTCTACGGACTGCCACTCTGGGTCTCTGAGCAAGACCCTTAACCCTGATTGCTCTCTGGTGCCCAACGATGGCAGCCACTGCTGAGATCAATAAAACTTCAATTAATTATTAAGCTCGGCCAAAATAGGAGATGTTTCTGTCGCTGGTTGCTGGACGTGAAGAAGCTGCAAAAAGCCAAACACATCAGATACTCAAATTAACACAGCTTTATGGTCAGAGTAAGTGAATTATGGTTTATTTATGTAGAACAGCAGAGATCAGCAAAACATTTACATTTACATGGTATCTAATATGATATCTATTCTGTCTTACAAAACAACCTATAGGTTTAACTGTACTTCTAATTCTAAAGCATCTATTGAAAACTGAATACAATAAAAATTTGTAATCAACGCCTTAGAGCAGTTGTGATTATCTTAATATAAACTTGCATTCCAAACCTTGTCATGATTTTCTTTATAGCAAAACTATTTTGTAACATCATAATGCATTATGTTCTGGTTCAGATACTTTCTAAAACAAACGTTTAACAAAATATGGTCAGCATTTAATATAGAATGATGTGAAGTTTGCTGAGCACATTATGAGACTTAGAACCAGCATGAGGAAGAATATCTCATATCACACTTAGTAGAGACATTTTAGGACTTAGAGAAAACATGCTGATCAGTTCATGCAATTAGAATTAAGTAACACTGAGATTTAGATAAGTTAATAACATTAGAGTAAGATTTTGTCCTTTCTTTTCTTTTCTTTTTTTCTGTTCATCTTAGAACAACTTGTTTCCAGCTTTGGGGGACAGAACTCACACTGACATTCTGTGTAAACCTGCTGAGGTTTACTTTACAAAGACTGAATCAATATTGGGAAACTAAAAGCAGTAATTAATAAGCTTCAAAATGTTCAGAATATGTTACTAATTGCCACTATGTCAATCATTACAACGGTTACATCCTGAATCCTATGGGATGCTGTTTGAACTTTATTTTACTTTTAGTTTGTTGTTGGAACAGTTAAGTTGAAAAACCACCAGCTATGATTGGTAAAGATTCAGCCAACAGTGAATCTACAGATGTTATTTCAAAATATTAGAAATCAGTTTTCTTCATTATGACTGTATTCTCTGCTAAGGTTGATAGACATGATGTATTCATTGATCAAAGGTTTGAATGGAAAAGATCAAACATTTCCAGAACAGTTTTATTTTAAGTACAAAGGCTCAGCCTCCTTAATGCAGGACACAATTTGGACCAGGTTTTAATTGCACATTCTGCATTAACAACGTACTAATTATTCTGCTTTAAGTTTCTCTTCACAGACGCTGCTAAACCTGAAACCTTTTCTGAAGGAAGACTCAAGGTTTGTGCCAAATGTCATAGTAAGGTAGGAAAACTATTAATGGATATTACATAGAGCTCTGCTGCTGATACGTTGGAATTGTTCCCAAATTCAGTGATTTAAAACAAACAGTCTATAGTATTAAGAACTAAATCAGAAGATAGAGACATGTGAAAATTAGGTGACTATGTTAGAATAGGTCATGATTCAAATTAATTAAATAGATACATTCAATAAGAACCTCCTAGTGATTATCTAGGCACAAAGTACAATGTAAGATTAACATGTTTACCTGTAAACTATATGGAATATAAATATTAGAGAATGCAAAAGAAGCTGCTAAACGTAAATATATCAGGAAACTTAAATTAAGACTGTCTACAACATAAAATAAAAAAAAAATTAAATCAGCAGGAGCCTATGCAGTATTTAAAGACAATGAATTTCCATAAATTAAAGATTCTATGAATCCTTAGATAATGCACTAGATGTACCTCTGTAAAAACTTTAAGTAAAACTAAGAAATCAACATTCAGACGAGTTTCACAATAATAATCCAAGATGTTTATTGAAGATAGACTTTCTCTCCCTCAGCATCAGGACTAGGTGTTTACTCAATAAGTTACAGAAATAGAGAATAATGTTTTAAATGTTTTTGTACAAAATGTTACTTGGATTTTGAATAAAACTCTTACATCCTAAAGTGAGAGCAACATGTATTTACTTCAATATATGAGGAAGTTATCCTTTTGAGGAAACTAATAATGCTTGAAACAGAACAAAGAAGCAGATCTGGTTCAAGAAGTGAAGATTTGATTATATTAATAGATGTAAGAGATTAGTTATGCTTTAGATTACATTAGATGATTCTACATGAAGCGTGGAATGAAAACTGTTTTACATCACTAAAGATTAATATAGAAACAAATCAGAATCCTAAATGCAGATGACAAAAGACTTAAAACAGATTATAGGCTAAAACAGACTAAATACAGTTCTAGCTCAAAGCCGAATAAAGTATGTTAATACTTACTCAAATATCTTTGTGTTTCGAAAGACATTTTTTTTTTCTGTCCGCCTCTCTCTTAGCTGTTTCATGGAGAGAGGAAAAAGTCACTCTGCATTCCAGTCTGATTAAGCAACTTCTGTGCGCCGTCCACAGGAAAACAACCTTTTATTTTTATTTTTTCTAGCGGGTGGAGAACTACAGGAATGATTAAGGTTAAAGTGGACACACTAACTTGTTTATGAATATCCAAGACGAAACGTTCAATCTTAAAAAGGTTATATTCCTAGTTCCAACTAATATTTAACAGAATAAACATTATAAATAAGTAAAAGTAAAAATGTATCTCTGCAGGGTTTGCAAGATCAAGGATTAGTTTAATTTAGAAATCATACTTTACACAAATAAGTTGAAAAGTTAATCATAATTTCGGTCTCCAATACGTAACGCAGATTGTCACACATGTTCTTAGTACATTTCTAACAGTAAAACACTGAATAAAAACAGGCCTTACAACTGGAAAAGCACCTTAAGATTTGAATTCAGGAATATTATGTTAATGTGAGATTATGTGATCCAAGTGTATGAACTGTCCAATAAATCCTAGATCTAGATGTCTTTACAAATGTTGTTATAAAGCACAGAAAGCCAGAATGCAGATTGTATTTAAAAATAATGTAGGATGGCACTCAACTTGCTTCCAGAGGAAAAAGGATTTTTGCTTTTATTCTCATTATTACTATGCTGCTAAAATCTTTAGTACTTCTTACTACTCTTGTGCATGAGAACCCTGGTTAACAAAATTGGAACAGAGGAACAGAAGGCTAAGATAATAAGGAACAATATTTTCAGTGTTTAAAATTTTTTTTAGAGCAAGGATCACCAAATTGCCCCCAGATGATGCCTCCACCCTGTGACAAAATGGCTGAGCCTCGGTACGCTATGGAGCCTGAGAAGAACACCTGAGAGCTGAGAGCGGTTTGACTATATTATTTCTTGTCTTTTCTTTCATAATCTAATTCCCATGTAAGAGGAACCTGTTTAAGGGCCGCATTGTAAATTCATATTATTATTTTACTCATGTTGTTTTTCTTTCCTTGTATCATTAACATATAATTGGGGATTGATGCACTTCGAGGAAAAGGACCCAGGAACTCTGTGATGAGAAGGACCTTACAGAGGAATAGAAAAGGTGATGAAGTTTTATTGTATTTATCTAACACTTAGCTGTGTTAACAAGTATTTAAGTTACAAGATTCCTGAAATAATGGTGGAGCGATTTTAAGCTGTAACACCGATTGCACAGTAGGATTGGACTGCCATTTTCTTTGAGTAAAGTTTTCTCCTGTTTTTGTTATCTTAGGAAGGTAAGATGATTGTAATTTATTTCATGTTTCTTTAAACAGGTAAGATGATCCAACAAAAGATAGACTATTTTATTTGTTGTTTTGGCCTGAGGTCCAATCTGAAGTCCTACAATCGTGTTACATGATTTATTTTATTATTATCAGAAAGGTTAATTCTCTGAGATTTAAATTTTATAGATTATTGGAGGATATTTGGAAATATTAATAATTGCAGATAAGGGAGAAGATACACTAAGAGACGATGGGACTTCACTGCAACAATTAAAAGTTCTCTTAATTTAATTTGAACATTAATTACAGAAACTGGACTCATGAAAAACAGGATGTGTTACATCTCTAGATTTCGTTTCAAGATACTGGTCAGTTTTTTCTTTCCTCTCAGGATCACATCTTATAGTGGGATTTAAGGACACTGGGACAAGGACGGCCCTCACTCTGGATCCACATAAGCCATGGACACATGAACGATATACGAGGCCCAGGGGGCCACGACAACCAAGGAGCAGACTGACTGAACTCAAATAATAAGGGAGGTACATCAAAGAGTAATGAAAGGACAAGAGGACCAGCGAACTCTAGCTACTCGTCGAAAGAATGCAACACCAAGGAGCGACCAGCAGATGGACGACCGAGAGGACCAGATGTGATGAAAGCATCACAGGAGGGAATGGGATCCTTCTCCAATTGAATTAGATAAGTCAAACACTACGTACAACAATAGGATTGGAATAATATGAATATTATTGTCTATGATTAGTTGATATTTGCTGATAAGAACACTAATTGTGGTTTTTCTGTCTTACTCATTTTGAGGGGATGGATTGTAAAGACCGGTGACTCCAGGCAGACTGCAAACCTTCAACTTCTGCCTGCAAAATACTAAAGGCGGGAACCTGTGATCCTGTGTTCATGCCTTTAAAAGCCAAGGACAGAGCCCTGAAGTGAAAGAACTATATTTTTGATTTTTTTCAACAGGAAAGAAGACCACACAAGTATCGATTATTATTGTATTCTGTAAATATAAACCTGATGATTGTAACATGCCATTGCTTTGCATTATAACCTGTATTACTGTTTTATTATTTCACATTGTAAACCATACATGGGCCGCTGTTTAGAGGACTGGGGACTCAGACTACTGACTGACTGACCTACTTAATTTTTCCTTTCTTTCATTTACCTAGCCTTATATACTACGACACACTATAACTAAGTTCGAGTTATTTGAAATGTTTTGAATAGTTATCCTTCACATATTAAGTAATATCAAGATTGGGTTGAAGGGTTCAAACAGTGTTGGTTTCACAGATCATCATGAGTAGCATGGTCAAGATGCGATTTGTGCTACGGCCGACGCCGGAGGAAGGATGGATGTTTGGGGGAAGCATGGGTCGATGGGATAGTTTCCTCTTAAATGAGTTTGAAATGAAAGAGTAAGATGCCCACAGGACGAAAAAGGGGTTTTCGATCCCATACTAATCGAATCATGGCCATGTGGAAAATGATGATCTTTCTTTGAAGGTTCAGTAATATTCACTTTGTTTTGTTATTTACTTTAGTTTTGTTATTAATCATGACATTTAATTTGTTTTTCTCAACTTGCATCCATACTGGGCTGCGTCGGTAACACTTAGATACCGTTTCATTTAAACTTCACATACACGTAAGTGCACTTAGATGCGTAATATTACCATCACTATGCAAATTCTCATCAGTACTTCATTTTCAATGAACTACAGGAGGGAATGTAGAAGCGAATTGTGTTGCCTCAGGTCATCGTGACCTTAAGCTCACAATAATTGAGAACACAGAGCAAGCAGTCTGGGAGCCACGTACACATTTTGGCAGTAACATTGTTTTGGCAGTAACAATGTGTTCACAGGCTATAAGCCGAGTCTTGAAAAACAAAATCATTAGGCCCACTCAAAGGCCCACTCGCACGCAATCCGGTCACAAGCCAAGTACTTCCAGGAAATGTTATCAGAGCGTCCAGTCGTGCACACACGTCCACACAGTGCAATGTTGAAACTATATAAACGCCCAGATTTGAAATGGGAGTTGAGAAAAGCCAGATGTGTTCTGTTGAAGTGTTCAGCGCTGTGTTACGTGTACTGAGGACAGCATGTGAATTTGATCTTTGAAATAAACGCTTCTTCTCCCGTCCTGGGGCAATCAGATGATCGACTGAAGGTGTCCTGATTTTCTGACCATTGAAAACCACCACAGTATCAGTGTTATTACACACCTTTATTTCAGCCTTGCGCCTGTCTTGGAGGTCCTGTAACCTCTTCTGTTCAGTTGAGTCCAGTCTTGCACCCCTCCACTTTGATGTTCTCTGCCTGGGTTTGGGCTTTGCACCCCTACCCCTTCCGCCTAAAGCTTGAACAGATAACTCAGACGAAGCTGATGTTGAAGATGATTCCTGCAATATTATCACAGAGTTGTTGTCAATAACAAGTTTAGCCTACATATAATAGCTCATAAGTCCTGAGCCTCAAACTATTTTTTGTCTATTCATACTATGGCAGACTATCTGATTATCTACCATACTATTTCAAATATTTCTGATGCATGCATTAGGTTGTTTAGACCATTTTAAATTCTTTGAAATGTACTAATTCAGTGCTCGAGGTACAAAACCACAGAAATCAGAACCCCCTTCCCCCAACGACAGTTGGATAAATGTATGGGAAACTCCAACTTGGCTAACTACAATCTTTGTTATTTAGACACATAGGCTACATAGCAAATAATGTATGAAAACATGCTAAATTTTCAAACTCGAAAATTGGAACAAAATAGTCACATACCGCAGTAGACATAGTGATTCATTGCATTCGCCTGTCTGTTAAGCTCAAAACAACGGTGCCTGGCTTGACGGAGAAACAAGGAGAACAGCTGAGCATATTTACGACAGTGCACTTTAACTTTCGCCCTCTGGGGGGAGCCTTGCTGGAAAATCCACACCGGTTGCATAGTGTACCTTTAATGTTTAATAACAATAAAAAAATCTAAAAAATAAGCAAAGGTTTCTTTTTCAAAAACAGCTGTTGTAGTATGATCATCAGGAGTCTGTTTGATGATTTTTGAGTGTCTGCACTGTATAATCACAGAGCTATTGATTAAAATAGGATGATATTAATGGTTAATAATAACAAAAGAATCTAAAAAAAAAAAGTAGCTGTTGTAGTGTGATCACCAAGAGCCCCTTGGTGTGTGTGGTGATTTTGGAGTCTCTGCACTTTATGGCAGTGGAGTTATTGATTTTTATTTGCAACGTTTTGCTGTTGTTTTACCATTTGCAGACGGTACTAACATTACATTATCACACCGTACTCTCAGTCACTCAGTAACTTAGCCTGTGAATTCCTTGCTAGCAGTTACTAGCGTAAACAAATAGGCACTAACGTTAAAGTGTACTAGGCTTCTTCAATTGGCTTACTTAAAAAGTATATGACTTACTCTTCATGTGACTCGACAGCGCAGACTCGCCCATTGTGAAAAGCTGCACATCTTTTTTGCAGACTTTACAAGAGGCAACTCGTGGGGTTTGTCCCCGTTTAATCCATAATTTGTATTTTTCATCTTCCAGCCAACGTTCATTGAAACGACAACCTCCTGGCATGGTGCCGTAGTGGTTTCATGGGGGCGGAGTCACACATGGAAATAGACTGGCTGATCGCAGTCACACATAAGCGAGCAGGTTTCATTTTCGGGCTCTCCAACATTTTATTTCTCCATTTAATAAACACACGATTCAGTTGGATAGGTATTTGTTGCGAAATTAATAGTTACAATTTCAAGCATTTTCAAGCATTTCATCCAAAATATAAGCACTTTTCAAACCTTGAAAACACAACGTCAAAATTCAAGCATTTTCTGTAACGTACAGGATTTTGGACCCAGGAAACAACTCAGAACGGTAAGCAGAATGCAACAGTTTTTATTTATAATGGAAGGCGAGGGGAGCGTACAGGCGGCTCTCGGTCAGGAAATCCCCTGTGGCGGAGACAACAGGTTAGTGATCAGCAATCAGAGAGCTAGAGAGGAACTGAGGCTGGATCACTAACCTGTTACTGGGTCGCAGGGTGGGCGATTAGCACCGCTTAGTGTCCGGGGCAGGAGTCCGATCGATGAAGGGGCTTGTGGAAACGGTGGCCGTTGAGCGGCGGATGGTCAGCTGAGGGCTTAGGCCGATGAGCTCCAGAGGCAGTTCGTTTGTGGATTCAGAGACGGGGTCCAAGCGAAGGTACAGAGGGGCAATCCAAAAGAGAGGTCCAGGTCCGTTCGAGGGTCCGTTTACTGGTTTGGATTCAGAGCAGGCAGTCAGAATCAGATAAGGGGTTTGGCAGGCTCGGAGAGAAAAAGGGCAAAAACAGGTCAGGTAACAGGTAGGCAGGCAAAAAGTAGAAGAGCTGGAAGGTACTCAAAAGATGGTTTGAGACGATCTGGCACTGGGAACAGATCCAAATGAGCTATATATAGAGGTGGGACCAATTAGAGATAATTGCAGGCAGGGTGGAGTGAGCAGGTGTGAGGAGTTGGAGATTAAGCCAGCACCAGTGCCGAGATCGTCACAGAGCCCCCCCCCTAAAGGGCGGATACCAGACGCCCCAGGCTGGTCAGGGTGGGTACTGTGGAAATCCCTGACGAGAGATTTGTCCAGGATGTACCGGGAAGGTACCCACTGCCGCTCCTCCGGACCATAGCCCTCCCAGTCAATGAGATACTGAAGACCCTTCCCCCACTTCCTGGACCTAAGAATGGGCCTCACCGTGTAGGCTGGGGAACCATCAACCAGACGGGCGGGAGGCGGGGGCCTGGAGGTGGGCACAAGGCAGGAGGTCTTGACAGGCTTAACCCGGGACACATGGAACGTAGGGTGAATCCTCATTGACGGTGGAAGGCGCAGACGGACCGCCACCGGGTTGATGACCTTGGAGACGGGGAAGGGGCCAATGAACCGAGGAGCCAGCTTCCTGCTCTCTACCTTGAGGGGAAGATCCCTGGTGGAAAGCCAAACTCTATCCCCAGGCTGATACAGAGGGGCCGGAATCCGTCGGCGATTGGCTGCCCGTACCTGAGAATGTAAGGAGGTAAGTATAGCCCTCCTAGCCCTTCTCCAGGCACGTTGGCACCTTAGTGCAGAAAGGCGGGCAGACGGGACCCTGGCCTCCCTCTCCATGACGGAAAACACTGGCGGCTGGAAGCCGTACACAACAAAGAAGGGAGAGAGCCCGGTGGAACTGGAGGGTGTGGAGTTGATGGCATGCTCCACCCGAGGCAGATTTTGGGACCAAGTAGTGGGGTCAGAATCACATAGAAGGCGAAGTTTAGCTTCGACCTCCTGATTGAGTCTCTCCGTTTGACCGTCGGTCTGGGGGTGAAAACCAGAGGAGAGGTTGACTGAGATCCCCAGTAAAGAGCAGAATTCCTGCCAGTAACGGGCCACAAACTGAGGACCCCTGTCTGAGACAATGTAGGAGGGGAGGCCATGCAGCCGGAAAACCTCCCTCGCCAGGATGAAGGCCATCTCCTTAGCAGAGGGGAGTTTAGCTAAGGGGACCAAGTGGACCATCTTAGAAAAGCGGTCCACAATGGTAAGGATTACGGAATTGCCCTTAGAAACAGGGAGGCCAGTGACAAAGTCCATTGACAAACTAGACCAGGGCCGGGAGGGAACAGGCAGAGGCCGGAGAAGGCCTGACGGGGGACGACGTGAGACTTTGGCTTGGCAACAACGGGTGCAGGCCGAGACAAAGTCCTTGACATCCCGGGTCAGGGTGGGCCACCAAAAACGGGAGCAAACAATATTTAAGGACTTGATAATGCCAGGGTGGCAAAACAGTCGGGAGCAGTGACAGAACTCGAGGACCTTACCCCGTAAGAGATCAGGAACAAAAAGTCTGTTTTCGGGGCAGGCCTCAGGAATATTCACCCCAACCAGGGAGTCTCTAACCTCTTGTTCCAGACCGAGCCGAGTAACACCACATCGAACCGAGTCAGGAAGAATATAGTCCTGTGCCCGATCATCGTCCTCTTCCAACTCGAAAATTCGAGAGAGGGCATCAGGCTTGACATTTCTGGAACCAGGCCTGTAAGAGAGAGTGAAGTGAAACCGACTAAAAAAAAGGGTCCACCTGGCTTGTCGGGGGTTGAGCCTCTTGGCCGTCCTGAGATACTCCAGATTCCGATGGTCTGTCCACACAAGAAAAGGCAGTTTAGATCCCTCCAGCCAGTGCCGCCACTCCTCCAATGCCAGCTTGACTGCCAAGAGCTCCCGGTCGCCCACATCATAGTTCTTCTCAGCTGGAGACAGCTTCCTGGAAAAGAAGGCACATGGGTGAACTCTGCCTTCTTCTGTCCTCTGGCTGAGGACTGCCCCAACACCCACACTGGAGGCATCAACCTCAACAATGAACTGCCTTTCCGGGTCAGGGGATACCAAAACCGGGGCAGAGGTAAACAGGAGCTTTAGTTTGTGAAAAGCCTGGTCTGCCTTTTCATTCCAGTTGAACCTCGCTTTAACTGAGGTCAGGGCATGGAGAGGGGCAGCGACTCGGCTATAATTCCGAATAAACCTTCTGTAAAAGTTGGCGAAGCCAAGAAACCGCTGAAGCTGCTTGCGGTCGGTTGGTGTGGGCCATTCTGTGACTGACCGGACCTTGGCAGGATCCATGGCCATCCGGCCAGGGGACAGGACAAAACCCAAAAAGGCAGTGGTAGTCACATGAAACTCACACTTCTCCGCTTTGACATATAACTGATTCTGTAAAAGTCGAAGCAGAACAGAGCGAACGTGTTGTCTATGGGAAATGGGGTCTGTTGAGTAGATCAGGATGTCGTCAAGGTAAACAAAGACGAACCTCCCAATCATATCCCTGAGGACTTCATTCACAAGGTTCTGGAAGACAGCGGGTGCATTTGTGAGACCAAAGGGCATTACCAGGTACTCATAATGACCCGTGGGAGTGTTAAAAGCTGTCTTCCACTCATCCCCCTCCCTTATCCGGACCAGGTGATAGGCGTTTCTAAGATCCAACTTAGTGAACAATTTAGCCCCCCTGACCTGATCGAATGCCGTGTTCATCAGAGGAATAGGGTATCGGTTCTTAACCGAGATGTCATTCAGCCCCCTGTAGTCAATGCAGGGACGGAGTGAACCATCCTTCTTCCCCACAAAAAAAACCCCCGCGCCAGCAGGCGAGGAGGAGGGGCGGATAATACCTGCCCTCAGAAAATCCTCAATATACTTCTGCATGGCCTCAGACTCAGGGGGAGAAAGAGAAAAAAGGCGGCCCCTAGGGGGAGTGGTTCCGGGGAGCAGGTCGATGCAACAGTCATAAGGGCGGTGAGGAGGCAAACTAGTGGCTTTGGCTTTATTAAACACCTCCTTAAGGTCGTGATACTCAGAGGGAACCCGGGAAAGGTCAGGGTAGGTCTCCTCAGGCTTACTCACGGGTGACTGGAGAGGTTGGGCCGACCTCAAACAGGAGGCAGAACAGGAAGAAGCCCAGCCAGTAACCTCCCCCCTCCGCCAGTCTATAAGAGGGTTGTGTTTCTTGAGCCAGGTGCTGCCCAAGACAATGGGGACCTGAGGAGAGTTAATGATCATAAATGTGATGACTTCGCTGTGATTACCTCCAATCAGAAGCCCGACAGGTTCGGAGACCAGATGAGAGTGATGCAACTTATGGCCGTCCAGTGCTAGGATGCTGTGAGAAGACGGGTCTGGAAGAAGCTGGATGTTAAGTCTCTTGGCCAGTCCTTCATCCATAAACTCGGTATCGGCCCCAGAATCAATAAAGACAGACAGGTCATGAGTTCTGGCAGAGACAGAAATAGTAGCAGGTAGCAGAAAATCGGAGGAGACGTAGACCCTGGTATGACTCAGTAGGGATCTCCCCCCCCCTACTGAGTCTGCCCTTTTAACGGACAGGTGTTGGCTCGGTGTCCCTCTCCTCCACAGTAGAGACAGAGGTTATGTTGGAACCTGCGGCACCGCTCTTCAATAGTGAGTCTAGTTCTCCCTAACTGCATAGGCTCAGGGTCTGCCAGAACCTGAGGGGGCGGCAGCGCTGCCTGATTAGGGGAGGACGAAGATGGTCGGGAAAAAGTTGAGCGGCGTTCCCTCCACCGTTCCATAAGACGGAGATCGATGCGGGTAGCTAAGTCCTCTAGTTGCTTCAGGGTTCTAGGGTAATCTCTGGTAGCGAGCTCATCTTTAATTCTATCATTCAACCCAGTGATAAAGACATCCATGAGGGCGGGCTCGTTCCACGGGCTTTCGGCCGCTAAAAGGTGAAAGTTAATGATGTATTCAGAAACTGGCCTGTCTCCTTGTCTCAGAGACAAAAGCCCCCTAGTGGACTCCCTGCTGGGCAATATTGGGCTGAACACTCTAATTAACTCCCTGGAGAACTCATAATACGAGTGGCATAATGGGGAGTCGTTCTGCCACTCAGAGGTTCCCCATAGTCTCGCTTTACCAGTGAGAAGGGAAATAACATAAGCAACTCTTGAACGCTCAGTGGGGTAGGAGGAGGGTTGCAGTTCAAAATGAATCTCACATTGGGTGAGAAAAGCCCGACAATGCTCGGGATCGCCCCTAAAGAGCTCTGGCGGAGTCAGACGCGGTTCAGGAAATGACGTCACAGCACGTGACGCGGAATCAGGAACTGTTTGCGGAAGTGGTGGGGCTGGGGGAGCCTGGTTACGAAGATGGTGTAAAATTTCGTTCACGCCGGATTCTAAGTCTGAAATGGATTTTTCCACGCCGGCCCACCACTGACCGTCTGGTGATGGGTCCATGTTTGGCCAGATCGTACTGTAACGTACAGGATTTTGGACCCAGGAAACAACTCAGAACGGTAAGCAGAATGCAACAGTTTTTATTTATAATGGAAGGCGAGGGGAGCGTACAGGCGGCTCTCGGTCAGGAAATCCCCTGTGGCGGAGACAACAGGTTAGTGATCAGCAATCAGAGAGCTAGAGAGGAACTGAGGCTGGATCACTAACCTGTTACTGGGTCGCAGGGTGGGCGATTAGCACCGCTTAGAGTCCGGGGCAGGAGTCCGATCGATGAAGGGGCTTGTGGAAACGGTGGCCGTTGAGCGGCGGATGGTCAGCTGAGGGCTTAGGCCGATGAGCTCCAGAGGCAGTTCGTTTGTGGATTCAGAGACGGGGTCCAAGCGAAGGTACAGAGGGGCAATCCAAAAGAGAGGTCCAGGTCCGTTCGAGGGTCCGTTTACTGGTTTGGATTCAGAGCAGGCAGTCAGAATCAGATAAGGGGTTTGGCAGGCTCGGAGAGAAAAAGGGCAAAAACAGGTCAGGTAACAGGTAGGCAGGCAAAAAGTAGAAGAGCTGGAAGGTACTCAAAAGATGGTTTGAGACGATCTGGCACTGGGAACAGATCCAAATGAGCTATATATAGAGGTGGGACCAATTAGAGATAATTGCAGGCAGGGTGGAGTGAGCAGGTGTGAGGAGTTGGAGATTAAGCCAGCACCAGTGCCGAGATCGTCACATTTTCAAGGATTTCCAGCACCCGTACGAACCCTGTAAAAGCATAAATTGTCGTCTCGATCACTGTGTAAAGAGCAGCCATGTTGCGCGCTACTGGTCGACGTCACTGTGCGTTGCTACACAGTGTAGCAACGCACAGAGACGTCACAGGATGAAAAAAAAGATTGTAGCTTGTAGAGTCTCACTCTACAAGCTACCACCGTTGTGCACAGCTTCAACAATTATTTTGGATTTCGGGAGGACTTCGCCATTGAAATTCGCGAGAGCTATTGTTGAAGCAACAGCGACCACGTGCATGGCAGTTGGATGTTCCAATACATCGGGTAAAAGAGAAAAAAAAACAAAACAAAACATTAGTTTTCGCCGTTATATTATCAGGCGGAGGAATATTTCTGCCATTGTCTGTAGTGCGGCAGTTTACAGCGCAAACACACAAAGAAAAAGAAACACGAGTGCATTTATTGTCCAGTATGTAATAGTTTTATCTTTAAAGTACTTTCAGCAGTTAGAATTCTGATTTTGACCGGGCTTTTCCTTTAACAAGTTTCCCAATGTCGTGCTGTTGTGCACAGCAGTTCCTAATTCAAGGAACCGTTTTGCACAGCCCCGATCAACAATAGGAAGAGGACTTCACCATTGAAATTTGTTAGAGCTATTGTTTAAGCAACAGTGATCACGTGCGTGGCCGTTGGATGTTCCGGTACATAGGGAAAAAGTGAAATAAAACACATTACGGTTTTCACCGTGACGTTATGAGGCGGAAGAATATTTCCCTCATTGTCTGTAGTGCAGCAGTTTAGAGCACAAACAAGCGAGTTTAGAAGTTTTGTCGTGTTGTAGTAATAAATCCAAAGTGTAGGCTTATGTCTATAATCTAAATAACACAGATTGAAATGTTTATATCTTGTTTTCTATTCTTCAGTGGACCTGGCACAACAACAGAACATGACCACAGCGTTGACCTGTTTGAACGTGCAGATATTGGAGACACACAGATAAAAGGTATGATGATTGCTAGAAAATGTTGATGATGAGAAAACAATATCAACATTATTGACTGTTGATAAACAAGTTGTTTAAAGTTGCAAAGTAATGCAATTGTAGGAATACTTTAACCAATAACGGGAAAGTTATGAAAATTGCAGTGTTTGATAAGTAATAAAAAGAAAAAGAAAAAATAAGCAACATTAGTTGCCATTGACATGCATACAATAGATATTTTTTAGTGTGTTTGTTTCGGTCTAAACCTGTACCACATGTGTTGTACTGTTAAAAATAAGAATCGTATCCTTTATGAAAACATTTTTAATTTTGATCAATTGGTAAGGATCCAAATCAATGAATGCTCTAACCACATGCTTGGAGTCTAAGGGAGTCTTGTTAACATTGTGATATGATAACTACAAATCTGGTGTTATTTGTTTTCAGTGCATTTAATATTTTACAATGAAAATACAATTTACTTTTAAGAAAATTCAGTTTTGTGTACCTGTGATATGTGTTCAGTGAATTTAATAATTTACGATAAAAACACAACATTAAATTGTTTTGTGGCTCCTCCTGAGATTACATGGTTCACCTGCTCACAAAAACTATTTTCTTTTCCAGATAAACAACAAGGACTGTGTTGGGATGTAAAGACAACTGAAGAGGCGGCGCTCAACCACGCGGATTTGCCCCAAACAAGTTACGACGTAGGTTAGTAATAGTTGTATTTTTTTCAATGTCAAAACCACTAATTTTGTTTTTGTTTTACACGTTTGACTTTTTGCTTAATCTTGAAATCTTACATTTCATAATAACTATTTCATAATAAAGCAAGACTATACAAAAACTTAATGTAGGCAGATTTACAACTCCACCAGCACCCATACAAAATTGATCATGTAAATATCAATGTTATTACAGATATATCAAAGGCCAAGGACCGGATTGCTGAAATGGACGACTCTGGAAAATTCCAACTTCTTCAGACCAGAAAACCACCCAAATCTTTCACTTTCCCTGCCAGAGACTTTAAAGACAACCGAAGAGCCAGTGGGGTGACCAAAAGGACATGCCAGAGGGACTGGCTGGACGAGTATGACTTTTTATCATACTCTGCCCAGGAAGATGGCGTGTATTGCTTGCCATGAATTTAGTTTCCCGTTGAGAGTCAGAGTAGGAGGGCTATTATTTTGATAGACCTGCCATTTACCAACTGGAGAAAGTTCACTGAACAAATTACTACACACATGCAACTGCAATACCACCAGAGTTCTGATGCAAAATTTCATGCATTTGTGGATGTAATGAATGGTCAACAAACAAGGATTAACCACATGTTGAATTCTGAGATAGATAAACGTGTTGCAGAAAATAGACTGTTCCTCTCATCAGTTGTGAAATCTATAGTGCTGTGTGGGCTTCAGGGCTTTGCCCTAAGAGGCCACCGAGATGATCCTACATCAGAAAGTCGAAACAAAGGCAACTTTCTTGCACTTCTCAAGTTCAGACAAGAAGCAGGCGATGGCCCACTTAAAAATTACTTGGACTCATGTGGTCAAAATGCAAAATACATTTCTAAAACGTCTCAAAACGATTTGCTTGACTGTATCAAAGAGTATATTCAAAGCACAATTGTGCATGATGTGCTGAGTCAGGATTGGGGGCCATACTATGCTGTAATAGCTGATGAGGTCACTGATGTTTAAAACTGTGAACAACTAGGTGTGTGTATTCGCTACGTGAAAGATGGCATTCCTTTTGAAAGATTAATAGATTTTGTTGGATGTGATTCCATAACAGGGGAAGCAATATGTAAAAACCTTTTGACCTCTTTAAAAAAGTTGGTGTTGGGATCTGGAGAAGTTCCACCTTTCTCCAGCAGAGTTCGCCGTGGATCCTCCTGAGCTGAGCCTTCGACACACCTGAGGCGCATCTCATCATCAGGAGGATCCTCCAGTATATAACTGAACTCTGCTGAACTAAACGATCTCTGGACCCAACAGTTCCTCTCTCAAAGCCAAACCCAGACTCCTCAAGGTATAAATCAGAAACTCTCAAACTCAAACTCATCTGCTCCCAAGCTAACTTAACTGTCATCCTCACAGACTCCAGTGAACCTGCCCCAAGGCCTGAACCAGTTCCTGTGTTTAATCCATGTGCTTGTGCTTAATAAAACTTGTTAAACTTTTCATCTGTCTCCGTGGTGTTCTGCATACTGGGCTTTTCTGAAACCCATCATGACAGAACACTGCGGCCAAACACAAGGCCCAGCAGATCACCTCCGTCGTCGGTTGGAAGAGCAAAAGGCTCAAATTCATGGACACGCTCAGGCCCTTCGTGAGTTAAACACCCACATTGAAATACAGAACCAAATGATTCAAAGCTATGCTAACAACTTCAGCAGTGCTAACGCCACGCCGGTAGCACAACCATTTCCGGGTCCAGTTCCGCCTCCGAGGTCACCAGCAGTGACGTCATCACCTGAGTTCCGACCTAGTCTTCCTGAAAAGTTTTCAGGTAATATGAAAGACTGTAAGGGATTTTTGTTTCAATGCCGTTTAATTTTTCAAAACTCTCCTGGCAGTTTCCCAACGGATCATAAGAAAATAACTTTTATTTTGTCCCAATTGACCGGAAGAGCCCTAGAGTGGGCGGAGGCAAGGTTTGCCTCCGAAGAAAGCCTTAGTTGTCAATACTCTGATTTTGTTTCAGAGTTTTCTCAAGTATTTAACCAAGAAACGGACCAAACAGTAGACTCTTGTGCTCTTTTGAATCTTAGACAGGGGAATTCTTCAGTAGCTGATTTCTCAATAAACTTCCGGGTCAAAGCCACAGCTTCCGGATGGAATCAATGTGCCTTAAAAAGTGCTTATTTTAAGGCTTTAAACGAAAACATTAAAGATGAGCTTGCAACCCACGACGAACCAGCAACTCTTGAGGAATTAATCCGCCTGACAATTAGGCTGGATAACAGGATCCGAGCCAGATACAGCTCTAAACCAAGGAATCATGGTTTTTTCGATTCTGCCCCTGCTTCTAATAATGTGACTTTTTTTTCTGCTCCCACAGAACTTTTTTCCAAGCCGAGGTCTAAGACCCAGTCTCTCCCTTTGCCAGTCCAGGCCTCTCATGCAGTAGAAACGGAAGCCGAACCCATGCAGGTTGGACATACGAGGCTAACTCCTGAGGAAAGGCTAAGACGTGTCAGGAGCAAGCTATGTATCTACTGTGGTGAGAGTGGCCATTTCATTGCTTCATGCCCAGCTAAATCAAAAGCCGGGGCCCGTCAGAGGATCTGAGGAGTCTGACGGGCCATGTAAACTCTGAGAAATCTCCTCACCTGATGCTCCCAGCCACATTATTCTTCTCAGATCAGAATCTCACATTATCTGCCTTCATCGATTCAGACTGTGAACGGAATTTAATAGACTCCAACCTGGTCCAGCAGCTACAGATAGAAACTATTCCTCTAACCCAGCCTCTCTGTGTCTCCGCAATTGATGGGAAGAGACTTCACCAAGTCACCCACCAAACACAACCCCTCGAGCTGTTAATCTCAGGTAACCATCGTGAAACCTTAACATTTTTTGTTTTTCCCTCTGCATGTTTCCCTCTGGTGCTGGGTTTTGAGTGGCCGGAACGACATAACCCCCATATAAACTGGACTGATCGTCATGTTGAGTCTTGGTCTACCTCATGTCGTGAAACGTGCCTCCGTTCAGCAGCTCCCGCTGTGAGGTCTCCTAGAGGCGGGGGGGAGATGGACTCTCCTGACCTTTTTTCTGTCCCTTCTGAGTACCATGATTTGGCTCCTGTCTTCAGTAAGGTCAGTGCTATGTCCCTTCCACCTCACAGACCATATGACTGTGCAATCGAACTATTACCTGGAGCACCTCTACCCAGTAGTAGACTTTATAATATCTCCAAACCTGAACGAGAAACGATGGAGAAATATATTAATGAGTCATTAGCTGCTGGAATAATTCGCCCCTCTTCATCTCCGTTGGGAGCTGGGTTCTTTTTTGTCGGCAAGAAGGATGGTTCACTAAGACCTTGTATCGACTACAGAGGCTTGAACCAAATCACTGTTAAAAATAAGTACCCACTTCCACTACTAGCATCAGCATTCGAACCAGTACAAGGGGCTACTGTCTTTACTAAGCTCGATTTAAGGAACGCCTATCACCTTCTCAGAATAAGAGAAGGAGATGAATGGAAGACAGCCTTTAAGACTCCCCTGGGCCAGTTTGAGTATTTAGTCATGCCTTTTGGTCTCACTAACGCTCCTGCATGTTTTCAAGCCTTGGTAAACGACGTTCTCAGAGACTTTTTTAATGTGTTCGTTTTTGTCTACATCGATGACATACTCATTTACTCTAAAGATCTTTCTGAGCATAAGAAGTATGTCCGCCTGGTTCTACAAAGTTTACTGGAAAACAAACTTTTTGTCAAAGCCGAAAAATGCGAGTTTCATTCAGTGTTAATCCAGCCCGATCCTTCAAAACAATTCATCCTCGAAGTGGACGCTTCCGACTCTGGAGTAGGAGCAGTTTTATCTCAAAGACTCGATACGGATCAAAGAGTTCACCCATGTGCTTTTTTTTCTCGTAGACATTCCCCTGCTGAGCAAAACTACGACGTTGGTGACCGTGAACTCTTGGCCATCAAACTGGCATTGGAGGAGTGGAGACACTGGCTTGAGGGAGCTGAGCACCCGGTTCTTGTTTGGACTGATCACAAGAACCTAGCCTACATCCAATCTGCCAAACAAGCTAATCCTCGGCAGTCAAGGTGGTCACTTTTCTTCTCTCGCTTCAATCTCATAATTTCTTACAGACCCGGATCCAAGAACATCAAACCCGATTCTCTCTCTCGTCTTTATTCCACTGATCAATCCGAGACACCTGAACCTGTTCTTCCCGCTTCCTGCACTGTTGGAGTGGTTACCTAGGAGATCTCCGATCTTATTAACTCTGCCCTGGCTTCTGAACCTGACCCAGGTAACGGTCCTCCAAACAGAACTTATGTCCCTTCTTCAGTCAGATCCCGCCTGATACAGTGGATGCATACAGCCAAGTTTTCTGCTCATCCGGGGGTGAGTAGAACCATCGCCCTTATCTCTAGACGTTTCTGGTGGCCTACCCTGCACAAGGATGTCAAGGAATGTGTTTTGGCTTGCTCTACCTACGCCAGAAACAAAACCTCACATCAACCACCCTCAGGTCTGTTGCATCCTCTTCCAGTTCCCACTCACCCCTGGTCTCACATCGCTATCGACTTTGTCACTGGTCTTCCCATCTCCCGAGGTATGTCTACAATCTTTACCATCGTCGACCGATTTTCAAAATCCTGCCATTTAATCCCCCTCAGGAAGCTTCCCACGGCCTTTCAAACCACCCAGCTCCTAGTAAAACACGTCTTTCGTCTTCATGGAATCCCCCAGGAAATACTTTCGGACCGTGGACCCCAGTTCATTTCTCAAGTTTGGAAAGCCTTCTGCTCAGCACTTAACTGTAAGTCTTCACTCACCTCAGGTTATCATCCACAGTCAAACGGCCAAACTGAAAGAATGAACCAGCAGCTCGAATCAACTCTTCGTTGTCTAACCTCCAATAACCCCACCGACTGGAGCCAATACCTCACATGGATTGAATACGCCCACAACTCTCTCAAGTCAGCTTCCACTGGCCAGTCACCATTTCAGGTTAGTCTTGGTTATCAACCTCCTCTTTTTCCTGCAGACGAGAGAGAGATTTCGGTTCAATCAGTCAACCATCACATCCGTCGATGTCAACGCATCTGGAGAGACACCATTGCTACACTCCACCGCTCCTCGGAAACCACTAAACGCTTCGCTGACTCAAGGAGACATCCTGCCCCAGAGTACACCGTTGGTCAGGAGGTATGGCTCTCCACTCGGGACATTCCCCTCAAGGGGATGTCTCGTAAGCTATCTCCCAGATACATTGGTCCTTACAGGATTACCCAGGTTATTAACCCTTCAGCCATACGCCTGCAACTTCCCCCGACTCTTCGCATCCATCCCACGTTCCACATCTCCCAAGTCAAGCCTGTGATCTCTAGTCCTTTGTGCCCTCCGTCCGACTCCCCTCCACCTGCCCTGGAAGTCGATGGACATCCTGCCTTCACCGTCCGCCGGATCGTGGACTCCCGTCGGCGAGGTCGCGGTTGGCAGTACCTCGTCGATTGGGAGGGCTACGGTCCGGAGGATCGCCAGTGGGTTCCTGGCTCCTACATCCTCGACCCATCTCTGATCGAGGAGTATGAGCGCTCCCTCCCGTCGACGTCTTCTGGACCGCCAAGAGGCGGTCGTTGAGAGGGGGGTACTGTTGGGATCTGGAGAATTTCCACCTTTCTCCAGCAGAGTTTGCCGTGGATCCTCCTGAGCTGAGCCTTCGACACACCTGAGGCGCATCTCATCATCAGGAGGATCCTCCAGTATATAACCGGCCTTCAGACCTTGCCTCAACGCCGCAGTGTTTATCCAGTTTGGAATCCAGTTTCCCTTGTAAGCTCTGGATGAGCTTAACCTGCCGTGCCTGCCCTCTGAGCCAAACCTGAAGACTCTTCTCTGGATTCTCATGCTGCTCTGGACTAAGAGCTGGAAACCCAAAGTCAAGGTCTGCCCTCACGCTAGAAGCAAGACGCTGAAGCGGTTACTGAACTCTGCTGAACTAAACAATCTCTGGACCCAACAGTTCCTCTCTCAAAGCCAAACCCGGACTCCTCAAGGTATAAATGGCCTAGATCCAAAACTGTGTCGTGCTCAAGGCTATGATGGTGCTGGCAATATGGCAGGAAGAGTAAATGGTTGTGCTGCAAACTTTTTCAAAGCATCCCCAAGAGCTAAGTACTTCCACTGTGCGAGTCACCAGTTAAACCTAGCATTATCCAAGTCATCATCTGTTCTGGATATCAAATCTATGCTTTCAACTGTTGCTTCAGTTGGTATTTTTTTCAAGTATTCACCAAAGAGGCAGCAACAGTTTGAATCTTCGGTGTCTGAGATTAACCAGGGAAGGCTAGCAGCAGGACAAGAACTGTTAGCTAAGAAGAAGTTAAAGCTCATGTGTGAGACTCGTTGGGTTGAGCGTCACACTAGCCTGGAAGACTTTCACAACCTTTATGAAGCTCTTCTCCATTGTCTTAATGTTATATCGGAGAATGCAGATTCTGTGTGGGATGCCAAAGCAGTAGTTGAAGCAACTGGCCTCCTCAAAGCAGTAACTTCGGCCAACTTTGTTGCCACTTTACATTGCAACAGGTACCTCTTTGTATTCACCAAGTCGTTAAGTATTCTATTACAAGGGTCATCACAGGATATCCTCACTGCATATGAAGAGGTCAAACTTGTAAAAGACACTCTAAGGGACATAAGATGTGAGGCTGAAACTGAATTCAAAGAGGTTTATGAATCAATGTTAGAAATGGGGAAACTGGCTGGTTTTGATGGTGACCTCCCAATGCCTAGACGTTGTGGAAGAATAGCCCTATGCAGTACTGGAGATGTACAGTCTTTGTTCCATTTCTGGACAGTCTCATTTCAGAACTTGACTCGCGCTTCAGTGTTATGTCCGCAGCTGCCATACTAGGCTTAAAACTGTTGCCAAGCAACCTGCATTTGATGAACACTGAGAGTGAGAAAGACATCTTTACATCATATAAAGCACTGCATGAAAAGTGGGATTTTCGTCAATATGCGGCACTGTAGATTGTCGTGGAAGTTCAGGTTAACGGCAGTTTACGGTAATTTGCAGGCATCGCCGAAAACTCCCATAAATTGTCAGAAATTGACGTGGGCTTTCTTAGGCAGTGTTCCCCCAATGCCTCCCCCCCATGGAATTCTAGGGGAGGCTTTAACATGTAAATGAACATGCTGTGAGCTATACAAATGCAAACCAGGGTTGCAGGGGGAGTTTTACCCCAAGTGACATTTTTCTAAAAGGTAAGAAAATCTCTGATACAAAGAGATCAGGCTCAGTATAGACTCTTACATTTTAGCTTGAATTGATTTATTTAATTAAAGTATAGAGACCAAAACAGATCTTTAGCTGACAGAGCAATACATTTAGAGCAGTAATTATATAAAAAAAATGCATTTAAGATAAAAAATAAAATGTTGTCTGTCAATATGCTCACAATTACTTAAGTGGAAAAGTTTCAAGAAATGAGTCTGAGATGATTCACTTTATAACATGGCGCATTATCCTGCTGGAAGTAGCCATCAGAAGATTGGTACACTGTGGTCATAAGGACATAAGGTCAGCAACAATGCTGAGGTAGGCTGCCTCATTTATTTGATGCTAAATTGGTATTAAGTGATCAGGCTCAGTATGACCTAATTATAGACTCTTACATTTTAGCTTGAATTTATTTATTTAATTAAAGTATGCTAGATTACCGTGTATGCCATTAGCAATGGCAAATGTTATGTAAAAAAATACACAAAATAATTTATTTCAAAAATTAGTTTTAATCAGAATCAGTTGGTAAAATGTGAATCAGAATCAGCAAGGTAAAATGTGCATTCCTTGCACAGTGCTCCTTGGGATTTTTAAAGCTTGGGAAATCTTTTTGTTTCCAAATCCAGCTTTAAACTTCTCTACAACAGTGTCTCGGACCTGTCTGATGTGTTCCTTGTTCTTCATGATGCTCTCTGCACTTTAAACAGACCTCTGAGGCGATCACAGAGCAGGTGCATTTATCGGGAGACTTGATTACACACAGGTGGATTCTATTTAGTATCATTTAGGTCAACATTGGATCATTCAGAGATCCTCACTGAACTTCTTGGGAGAGTTTGCTGCCCTGAAAGTACAAGGGGCCGATTCATTTTGCACACCCCACTCTTCAGTTTTTTATTTGTTAAAAAAGTTAAAAATATCCAATATATTTAATTACACTTCATGATTGGGTAAAACTAGTTGTTGATTCTTCACTTAAAAATGTTTATGTTCGATGCCTGAAATGTGGCAAGAGTTTGACATTTTCAAGAGAGCAGATTATTTTTGCAGGGCAAACTGTAACTGGGCTCATATCTAAGGATAGCTCTGACAGGGTTTCACTTGCCAATAACGTACATTTATAACATAAGTTTTAGTGGTTGTAGAAGTAATAGAAAACGCAGATCTGGGAACTAGAATTCTAGCAGCACTCCTACATTATTCTCTACATTTTCTCTCCGTTGTCCTTTCTTTCACAGTAAATGGTATCGGAATCTCAGATATGTTAGATTTGTTTACCAAGCTTTCCTGTCTGACCCTTCAAAACAATCTACCATCAACAGCATTGTGTTGTAGAAGCTTTTATGCAAGAGTGTTTTTTTGGGGAGTTTTTACAGCACATTTTGGAGTTTTTACGGCACTAATGTCTCGTTTTTTTGGCAGTAGGCTGGCAGGAAAGGGGGTATGAGAGAGGGAGAGACATGCGGCCAAGGATTCGAACCCGGGTCATCCATGTCGAGGACTAAGGAATCTTTCTGTACACGAGTTTTGTGTGCTAAACACTGGGCAACCAAAGCACGCCCTTATGCAACAAACTTTTAAACAATTTTTCCAACATTTATGGAGAACAGCAAAGTTGCTCTTTTGTAGTTTTTATTATTTACACCTATAAACATAGAAAAAGTCAACAGCCTTTTGAAATGTTCTGTAGTATGGTATAAATCAAGATTCTCCAGAACATATCTCCAAAGCCTGCTATTTTCTGTAACACAAGTTGTGCTACCCACAGTAATTGCTGATAAAAAGTCTAAAGACTGTTTTAGAGTTTTCATATTTCTTTATGCTATTACTAATTTTAAATCTGTGGTAAACCATTGTTTTACAGCAACTCCTCTCTCACATATACAATATTGCATCTTCTAATATGTTTCCTTAAAGACTGTTTAGGACAGGAAGCTACAAAAAGTTAAATGACCATAAACTCAATGTAAATCCCTAGCTATTATTATTTTATGTTTATTTTATTTATTTGTTTATTTATTTATATGTTTGTTTCCCTTGGTTTATTTTTATTTATTTTTTACATTCTATGTCTCATTTTTTTTTAAAGTTATAATGTCACCAACTGCTGTGTATCTTTGTTTGATGTTTGAATCACTCTGTATCAGACATGGGCAATGTGGAGTCAACAAGTCATCTCCATGTCATGTATTTAATCTACCCAGCCAATTAACCAGGTGAGTCCAATCTGCACAGGTTAATTCATGGTGAAGATTGGACTCACCTGCTTCAGTGGCTGGGTAGAACCAATACATGACATGGAGATGATTTGTTGACTCCACATTGCCCATGTCTGCTCTGTATTGTTACATGGAATTGCCAATAAAGCAAAAAAAAATACAAACAAAAAAACATGATAGACGCAGCTGTTCTCGCGAGTCCTTCCGTATAACAATTACCTCGTATGTGATTGGAGGAGCTATACTCAGAAGAACTTTATCTCCAGTTCCTTTGTCTGGATTTTGCTGGTACGTAATCAATGGCTGGACGACGTATCACGTTCAACTCGCCTTCAACTCCTTTTGGACGCGATGGTGACTCTGCAGTCGAACAACTGTGCGGGAGAGACGAACTCAAAGAAGAGAAGCTAGCGGTAAATATATGTTCGATTACTGCTAGCTAAGCTAAAAGCTAAAGCTACGGCTAATAGTAGCCTTGCAAGAACAAGCTTTATTAAAGTGTATTTTTTGTGATTCACAGGAAGCAGTACGCCATCTTCACAACTCGGAGACTAATTGCAGGCGCTATGAACCGGAGCAAGGGTAAGAGTTAAAGAATATGCTTCCATGCATCCCATCGCATAGTGCTGATTCATTTGTTGTTGTTTTTTTACAGCTGCTGGATCTCTCTGAACTCTGTGTTAAGCTGCAGTCCCGGTTAGAAGCGATGCCGAAGTACAGAGCCACGCACAGTAGGCGTCTGCACATCAGACCTGCCTCGGAGGGAATGCTGCCAGTTACCTCCAACCCGGAGGAGGCAAACGGGCAGTTCACGGAGTTGTAATTTTTGGATGTGTGGGCAGATCCTCGCGTTGTATATAGTTGTGTTTGTTTTAATAAAGCTCTTTCTTTGCATAAACAGCTTCCTGGCAAATGTTCATTTCCTGTATAAATTCATTCATGTCCTTGATGGTAGCCTAATAATTGTGTAGTGTAGGATAACATAAATACACAGCATATGAATAAATAAATATATGAATAAATAAATAAATATATGAATGAATAAATATATGAATAAATAAATACATATATATTTACATATATATATTTACATATATATTTATGTAAATATATATATATGCCAACCAATCCCGAGCAATTTTACTTGTTTAAAAAGAAGTGGTTCCGTCCAATACTCAGTAAGAAAATTAAAGCCTGGCGTGGCCACGTGTGGTTTTGCTGCCAATCACGAGCGATTTTACTTGTTTGAGAATAGTGGTTTCAGCCAATACTGAGTAGGTTATTCGAGCCAGACCTGGCCAGCCGCTGCAATCATATGCTAATTAGGGCCATTAGTACAGCTGATCGCTCTCCAGATACGTGGAAACGGAGTCCGTTTCCAACAATTTGTGGCACTGACAAACGGCGACAAGCGCGGGTTGCAAATTGTCGGAAACTGACAAAAATCAGGGAGATCTGCGGGAGTTTACAGGGACGAAAATCTCACTTTTAATGCAGTGAAGATGATCTACCCTCACGATCAACATTCAGGCAGGAAGTGAAGTTGTGGCACGCAAATTGGTCATCATCAGTGGAAAAACCCAGCTCTCTCCCTGAAATTCTAAACATAACAAATATGAAGTGCTACCCAAACATTTATATGATTCTTCACCTTCTGTCAGTCATACCTGTTACCAATGCTTCTGTGGAACGTGCTAACTTGGGGCTTAAAGCAGTGAAAACTTTGCTGAGGTCAACAAAGGGACAGGAAAGGTTTGTGGCTTTGCTACTTTTGTATGTGCACAAGGACATTCAGTTAGACATCAACAAAATCATAGACATATTTGCCCAGAAGCATCCCAGAAGGTTGACATTTGTAAACCCATTATCATCAGCATAAAGCTTGTAGTAAAGAACAATATTTGTCAGGTTTAACTTTGGTTTTTTTTTGTTTTTCAACTTTTTTTTTGTTAAAATATATTCAAAACTCCTTTGTCATACTTGAACCCAAGTCCTTGGGTTTTTTTATTTCATGTTCTGTGTAAATATCATTTCTGTAAATAAAAAAACTCCTTGTTTGATTAATTGTTGATGATCATTTTTTTCTTCAAACTACCTTTCAACCTTGTGCATGCTTTAAGAACCGAGAGATCCTTTTTATTATTTACAATAATGTAATTAATAATAATTATTAATTATTATTACAATAATAATTCCACTTATGTTCATCCATTAAAATTATCAATTAAAAACCCTTGGATGAATAATTAGGGTAGTGTGAAAGAGTGAAGGTATTCTTTGGTCTTTTAGCCTCACATTGTCTTGACCCGTGACCCTTGACCCCGTGACCCCATGGCCCTTAGGTGCGCACCCCCCTTTGAAAAATCCTGGATCCGCCCCTGCTACTGACTGTCTCTCCTTGAATACTGGGTCCACCTGTCCTCGGTTCATGACAATATGTGTGTATATATATATATATATATAAAATATGTGTGTGTGCGTGTGTGTTTTCATTTACAGATAAAGACTGCAGAAACTCTGGAGGAAGCCCAGCCGGCTGTTGGTGAAGCTTTGCCGGCACTATGTACCCTTGGCTGTGCAAGGACTCTCCAAAACATGGAGAGCCGTCAGGCTCTCATGGAGGAGCCAGCAAGGGCCCATGTCGAGGGGCGCGTTAAACCTGCACTGGACCAGTAAGTAGAATCCCATGTACTGAATCTTATGTGTCAACAGAAATCCACTGTTAACAAAATATTGGCTTGTCTTTGTTTTCGGGTTTTGAAATTTTTATCTAACAGTCATTATACAGTAGTGCGACATACAGACTGGGTTGTCAACAGACAACTACTGTGTAATACAAATGTCTTTTAATGCTTGGGTAGAGACACAGTATATTGAACTTACTAATGGTAGCATTTACGCGTGCTTTACATGGCACTAGAGCTTTCACTCTTCATTTTGCCAGTTCTGTAATTTGGCTGATGCGTTGGCACTAAAGATTAAACTGACTTTTCACTTTCCTTGTGCACAGAAAATTTACTTAAGATTGACTTAATTTAAACCTAAGTTGGTGGACTATGAACTGTTATTTGCAAACCATGAACCATGTCTGGGGGGAGGGTGCTTCAGCTTTCTAGACTTAGACTGTTAAATTGCATCTTCAATATGCATAAAGTATTTAATAGAACAAATCAGATCAGAACAAGGCTGGCTCTGCTTCTGCAGCAGGAGGAGTAAAGAAAGCAAACTTTGGATATAGATGAGCCTGTTTTGCCCCACCCTGTGCAGCACCACTGGAGTCCCTGTTTTTACAGAGATGCTTTATTTTAATGTATTTATACCAACAGCAGCAAAATAGAATTCAATTCAGTTACATTTCAGTTTATTTATATAGCACCAATTACAACAAATGTCATCTTAAGGCAGTTTACAGTTCAACAGATCATATGGTCAAATTGATTCAGTTTTCTATCTAAGGAAAACCAGTTGATGGCATCACCTTATTGACTCATCCCTCACACTAAGCATGCTTGTAGCGACAGTGGAGAGGAAAAACTCCCTTTTAACAGGAAGAAACCTCCAGCAGAACCAGGCTCAGTTTAAGCGGCCATCTGCTGAGGCCGACTGGGGTTCAAGGAGACAGAAGCAGAGATACAGAAAGCAGCTCTAAAAGGCGGCCCCGTCCAGGAACCACACAGCCAGGCAGACTAGAAATGAGTCAGCTCCCATGTCAGAGGATGAAGAGAGCACATCCAGCCAGTTACAGTCAGAGAAACAGGACTACACTGGAAAAACAGGCAGATCTCCAACATCTATAAACAAAGGTGTTGATGGCAGCAGCACAACTGATATTTCTCCCCAGGATGGTGTCACAGCGAAATAGGAACAGATGAGGTGAACAGAATGGTGCCAACAGACAGGAAGATGGTAGGACGAGTGTAAAAGGGGCTAAGGACGTGTAAGCAAGAGTTCTCCATCCTTTTTCTCTAACGTCTGGATGAGCGTCTTTGTGTTTTTGACCTCTGCTTTCTTGACCTTTGCTGACTGGACTGATAACAAATGTTTCCTCACAACTTCCAATACGTCATTGGGCTGCTTTACATAAATGGCCCCCAGTTAATTGTCATCTATCAAGTTTAAAAGCCCTAGACTTTGATTCAACCTAAGAAAACAACACCTGGTATTTAACTTCCTGGGTCTTTTAATGGAAAGTGAACTGTTGTTAATGTTTATGTCCAAATCAACCAGGGGTTTGAAAAATAGTTTTGGGCAAGCCTTTACAGATACATTGTTGGTGAAGCCAAAACATTAAGTGCTTTTTATGTCAAAATGTGCTTTCCTGACAGCATAATTAAGGGATTGGATTGCTTCAAGGTGTCTGAGGCAATGAGGGCCCATCCTGTCATCCTTCGCCCCATCTTTGTTTTTGGAGATACCCGTTAACAGTTCAGGACATGATGACCCTGTTTAATGTCATCTTCTCTCCACCTGGAAGCAATGCCCGGAGAAGTGAAAACTTGACCATAACCTTTTGGAGTGACTGACTTATTGAAGTTGGCGGTATGTTGGGATGTACAAAATTATTTGGTTATATACAAATTTATATACAAATTTAAAACTAATCAAACATTGTTTCTCTACTTTTTAGATGGTTCAAGAGCAGTCACTCTTGAAAGGATACTGATCTTTGTTTCTGGAGTGGAACAAATCCCTCCACTTAGCTTCCCCCAGAGGCCTCAAATACAGTTTCTGCAGCCCCCCCCCCCACCCCCCCCCCCACCCCCACTCCCCCCCCCCCCCCCACCCCCCGGAAGATGGTACCTGGCAGCGCTATCCTGAAGCCAACACATGCAGTATTATTTTGAGGCTTTCGACTCATGCAACATTCAACAACTTTGTGGAATATATGGAGTCAGGCATTCTGCAGTCTCCAACTTTCGGTTTTGTTTAGTGTGAGTGAGTGTGTGTGTGTTTTTGTGTTGGGGGTGTTGGTTTTTTCTCTTGGTTTCTGTGCTGCAATCATTACACAAGAAGTTTTGAATTGTTTCTCAATCGTTTTCCACATGCATTATTTGTTCCAAAGTAAAGTTAAAAGATTTGTTCAGAAAATAGGGCTCTGAGTTTTTCTACAATGGTATGAAAGGTAAATTCTAACAATATTACATTGACATTTTCGTTCCTATGTTATTGTTGCTTCAGAGTATTCTAGGTCAATAGTATCACAGTTTTCTAAAAGATCAAAGTGGGAATACATTCCTACAAAACCATTGAAGCAGGAAGCAACATAAAATAGTCGCATGTTCTCCCCTAAACTTAGGCCTTCCGTTCCACAAGATGATTCAGTTCAGTGTGTCATTAGTGAACAAGTTAGTTTGGCCAAGCCTCAAATTACAAAGGTAGAGAGTTGGAAATGTGAATAATAAGCAGTAGCTAACCTTTCCTTTTGAAATAATTTTACTTATTGAAGTACATTTATGGTATGTTTTTGTACTGCATGTATGCAACAACAGCACAACATCTAGACATTTCATCTGCTTATTTTTGACACAAACGGAACCTCATAGGCTTGGTGGGGGCATGTCCATACCACTCCTTCAGAAAGTTATGTCTGTGCATTAAAGTACAAAAAACAGATAACATAGTGACTAACCTTTCCGAGTTATTTTTCAGGTGGCGGATAAAATTATCTTATTATATTATTTTTCCTACGAAACCTGAGTCACTTAGCATTATTACATGACTGCCTGACAGCCCCTTTGATGTTATTCCGGTTCTACTGTGTGTAGTTAAGAACAGTGGCGATAAGACAGTCTAAGTCGTTTAAAAAAAAAAGGATTGTTCACAAGTCTGTAATCGCAAGTCGAGTCTGAAGTCATTAAATACACAACCTAAGTGCCACTCGAGTACGAGTCCTAAATTTGAGTCTCCATCTCTGGATGTTAGGGTGGCCAGATGTCCAGCTTTAGGCCGGATAGTTTAGATTTTCATTGCACTGTCCAGCATTCGGCACAGGGTACTGAGCATGGTGTAATGGAAACTGCTGACACCTTAGGTTAGAGCTTTTGCTCTTTTTCCTTTTTGCAAATGTACTTATATGCAAGTGTGCAACATGGATTGCCTTTCATAAACTCATGATACAATGTGTCTGTCCATGGTGATCTGGGTTTATTCATGTAATGTTTAGGTTTTATTTTGTCTCACTGAAAAATGGGACAAAAATTTTGAAAATGTTTTGGCCCATCTTTCAGTGTCTAGTCTCAATCCCTTCATCATGTACTTCACTGTCATTGACTTCAGCTGCTGGTATGTCTTTACTAACATCAGTCTCAGCTTTATCTCTCTTACAGACTTACTTTCCCTTTTAGTGACTCTTTTTTTCCTTGTTCTTGTGTCCTGATTTGACTAGTTTTTACCGACTGCACACCGTACGTCTGACCCTTTTCATGTGCACTTTCATCATCCATCTCACTGTCACTGAATTCAGCTGCTGGTATGTTTTTACTAGCATCAGTCTTAACTCTCCTCGTCTTTATCTGTCTTATCGACTGCCTTTCCATTTCGGTGACTCTTTTCTCCTTTTTTCTTGTATCCTGTTTTGACTAGCTTTGACTGACCACACACGGTGCATCTGGCCCTTTTGCCTTGCACCTTCAGCATCAATACTGTTCCTGCCTTGAGCTGCTGGTATATCGTCAGTATCTCCATTGTAACTTCCCTTCTTTTCATCCCTTACGCCATACAAAAAAAAAGATCAAACTGAATGAATGAATGTCCTTGACTAATGCATGGTCTTGTACTTGAAGTAAGCACTGATTTAATGAACTTTTTGAACTGTGTTGACGTGTTGTTCCTACAGTGTATATGTAAGGTCTGATTACAAACTCAATGTCATTCTCTGATATTGCACACAGTAGAATAAAAAACAAACGCAGAAAATTAATTAAAAGAATAAATAAAACAAATAGCACATACAATTGTATTTACATAATAGATATAGGGTAGTACAACCAAAAAATCATAGAAGAATGATTACATTAAAAATTCAAATAATACAAAAAAAACATGATTATGACAAATTAATATTAGATAGATGGAATAAAAATTTAATAATGCATGTAAAGCTGTAACTTATTACTTGGATAAAGCAGTGCTGTTTAGACTCATATATCCTCTCTCCAGGTGATTCTCAGCCAGTTACTGTACTCTTTTTAAACAGTTTTAAAACCTCTAGCATGACTGATGTCCAAATATCATTTGGGACATTCATCTCACAGACTTGGTTATGTATAAAAGCCTTGACAATGTCTTCACTCCCTTCAGCTTTTTATCACAAGCTGGTATTAATTTGTCTGCCCTTTTTTAAAGCCAACCCATATTAAATCCTGCATTAAACAAATGTATTATCCACACCTGATACCTCAGGTCATTTGTCTCAGACTCGAGTCTTCGACTTCGCCGCTTTGGCTCTCCTTCTTATTTATACAAGCCTCCACTTAAAAACGAACCGGTGATCTCCAATATAGGATTTTACACGGCGCCATCGCCACATACTCTTTTTTTTTATCCACTATTAACTGGGGTGTTTTAAACTAGTGTGCTTTCTGCCCTCTGTCTGAAAATGTGTTCCACGTTTTTATGGAATGCACAAGACTAAGGACATTTTTTTTAGCCTTTTGTGTGCTTTTAGTGTCATGGTGGGTCTATTTCTTGCCCACATGCAGAAACACTCACAGAGAGATGGTCAAAGTATGAAAGTTAATTTTTTTCTGATTCATGAACAAAGAGACAACAGGTTAACAGGTTATCTCAGCTTGGGGGTCTAGCGACCAGGAAACCTGGAGCGTCTACACAAAGGAGAGAGTGATTGGTGACTTCAAGGGTGTGGGGAAAAAAATGCAGATGACTGAAGCTCTGATTTGCAAGGACTCACTGTTGAGTTAGTAGGAGGCCTGTGGTTCCTGTTTGTGGAGGCCTTGACTGGTTGTAGGTGTAGGTGTCGTTGGAGGGCTGACAGGTTGGCTTATGGTGGCACAGAGGAGCAGACTGTTAACTGAAAAACTTAAAGAGGTAGGTGTTCAGAAAACGTGAGCAGTGTAAGTCTCAGCGTCTCGAGAGGATTTCTTCCAGAGCTGGAAGGACTTGAAAAATCCCAGTGGATCTGTAGATTTCCTGTCAAAGATTCACAAAACAAGTGTAAGAGAATGAAATCACTTGGTTAAGCCCAAAGTTTCACTAAGCTAAGGCTCAGAGGGGCTAGAGTACCCAAAACAGAAAAACACTCTGGTGAAGAGGTGGTGACAGTCAGCTGCTCAAATACTCCTCTGAGTTGATGACAAATTCATTGCAGGTGTGGGTAATTGAGACGAGTAGGGAAGCCCTCCAGGACAGAAGTGAGCCAATGGCACCATCTGGTGGATGAACGGTGGAACTGAAATAAAAACACAAAGCTGCCCCCACAAACTGGAAACACAACATTTAGTCATTTTGGGATGGTTTTTAAAAATGCTCTATTTTTGGGAGAAGAAATCACTGTCCCCCCGACATCCGCGGTTATATTTTTTATATTTATAAATTTTAATTTTTTTTTAAAGTGGAGTGTTTATGACGTGGCGTGCATTCTTCCTGTCGCTTGGCTACAGCATAAACAATTTGTCTCTCTATGGCTCTGGGTTACGGCTGGTATGAAAGTACAGCTGTGGAATGGTCTGATAAACTGACAGATCTTTTTGTTGTTTTTGTTTTCTCTCTGTCTATATAAGACTGTGGTGGGCCCAAAAGAGACTGTACACATGATCCCACATTTAGGAAAAAACGTATCTCTTTGGTTTGGTTTGATTGTATTCACTGTTTTAAACACCATTTTAACGTGTTTCAAGCATGCCAGATTTTACCAGTGGCTTTTACAGCTCACTCGTTGCTTTTTGGTTGTGGAATCAAGGTTTTTCCTTGGCCTACTAGAGATTCTGTTCCATTCACTATGCTGTATTGTTTAGGGGGACAGAAAGCAGGTGCCTCCCCTCCCTACTCTAGACAAGGGTGAAGGGAAGGTCATGAGAAATAAGAAGTATATTAAGCCTCCTTCATGCTATGGTTAAAATTTATGAAATGTTTATCTGAGCAAATTTAGGTCCTTTGATAAACTAAAGTGTTTCTCTTGAGAAGATTCAATGTTCATGTGTGTGTATGCTGTGGATTTTGTTTAAATGTAGGGGTGTGTTTCTGAATGCTTCAGAATCGCACTCAGCTGTATTCAGCTGGTTTGTGCCATTCTCCTCTGCAGAGTAAAATAAAACCTTTTCTTCCTTGCATATCAACTCTCATTGCTCATTTTTACTCCACAAGGTTTTTTACCAAGATGCACTTACTTGTCATGGTCTTGGCGCTGACGGCTGGCTTTTTAATGGCAGCTGATTAACGCCTGTAGGAGCTATTTCTCAATTTTTTTTGTTAAACATTAGAATTTGGATAATTTATTTAGATTTATTTAGAATAGGATTTGTTGTTTTAGTGATTCACTTCATCAGTTAATTTTTTTTAGCTTGGGATGTGGGTATTTCACTGTATAAATAGGGAGATCTTAGGTAGCTCATTATGCATGTGGGTGTTCATATGTTTTTTTACAGTTCTCAGTTCAGTTTTCAGTCACAGTCTCAATCAGTAAGTCAGTTAAAGAACAGGTGCAAGAATTAGAGGGAGAGCAGTAGCAGAATCCTGTGAAGCCTGTAACCTGTTTTTCTGTACGGAGAATAAAGCGAGCAAAGAACTGGATTTTGACCCTTTTTGGTCTGCATAAACCAGAATCCACGGTGCATCAGGTGGCTATTTGAGTTGAATTCACCTTTTGCTTTGATCAACTTTAAGTCTTAAGTTTTTTAAATTTAGTTTTGTTCAAATAGTCACTACAACGCCGATTGTTTCCACCTGATTCCCCAGGTACTTATGTTGTTTGCCTGCCTTCCATCAGTGCCAGATTATTCAAGCTGTTGTAAAAGTTAATCTAGCGACCAAGTGAGTCTGTTCTGTTATTCTGATCTTGACCTGTTTTCTACTTTAGATATTCAAGTTTTTGCCTTGCCCTTGTCTGCTCTGTCTATTTTTGGCTTTCTACTGTTTTTCCTGGATTTTGATGGTTACTGATACTGGACCGTTTTCAATAACCTCGACTTGTATTCTCCTCATGGACATTGTTGCTCCCTCAGCATTGGCTAGCTTCAGCTCATTCGTCACCTGGTTCTGGAAGCAGCCACAGCTGCAAACGATGGACTGAACTTTGAATCAGAGTATCCGCCCCGCTGACGCCCAGCCGCTCGGTGTAATTATTTTGTGTGAAAATAAATCCTGTTAAAAATCATCTTGGTCTGTCTGTCTGAATATTGGGCCCCAAGTTCTGAGGTCATTACAATACTGCCATTTTAACTCAACTTTAACAAATTATCAAGGTTTTAAAGAGACTTGTACTGTAAAGTTGTTTTTAGACTGATTTAAGATAGGGGAAGTCAGATTTCACAGCTCCGAGACAGTGGTGGGACTATGGGAAAGTGTGCTGCTGAGTCAGCAGCACACTCATATATCTTGGAATTAGCACATCTAAAACATTAGAACATCTAAACATCTAAAATGCTAGTTTTAGCAAACCTGCTGGAAAATGTAGTCCAAGGCGTATTTGGTCAGGTCCTGGACCTAAAACATCACAGAAATTGATGGTACCTCTACATTTATTTTCAGTTTGGAGAGGAAGCAATGTCAACTCTCTGCTGTCGGATGTGTCCGGTTTATTCTTTATACATCATGTGCATTGCTATTCTGTTAGCCTGATTAGACAGAGTAGAAGGCCTTCCTTCACATTGTGGATGTCACTGTGTGTACGGAAGTCATCTAATCAGGACAGCCTTCATGTCTTTAAAAATACACAGGATATGGGCACATCTTGGAGCCAGACTGATAAAGGAGAGCTATCTGTAATCCTTGGGCATGGATGGCGTGTCATTTTCTGATACGGACAACTAAGCATCCACCTGGTGCAACACATAGACTCATGAGCTATAAGAAGGAGAAGATGACCTTGTTCGGGGCTCAATCTTTGCTGGACGCTCGCAGACGTGATTTTTGAGCCCACAGCTGTGCAAGCTCCAAGCATTTTCCCTGTCCTGTAACGACCTGATCTGGGATAAACTCTGTTACTTTTTACTCCTGTTTTTATAGTCCTTTTTATATGGTTTTACCCAGTTTGAGTTAAGAGTAGTAAATAACTTGCTCCCAGGGAAAGAACCGGTGGAGAAGTCCCGAGGCGCAACTGTTTTTTAGCGGACATAACTTCCTCATTTAACACACAGGACCGCAACTGATCGACTCTCTCCTGTCTGACACAGGACAGCAACTGAATGAACCAGGGCTGATCAGGAGGAGGGGCTGTGGGGTTTTACCATTCTCTGTTCCACAAGGAGTACAAAGAGAAGAAGGACATATTCCGGGAGTTCTGCAACAAACTACCCCAGGTCTCAAAGGAGACTAACACCGAGCTGGAGGACCTCTTGGAGCTTCAGGAACTCCACACAGCCCTCCACATCATGCAAGGCCAACGTCCCCTGGCATTGATGGGCTCACGGTAGATTTCTACAAGGCCTACTTGGACTTTACCGTGAAAGACCTGTTAGATTTCTGAAATGAAAGTCTGTTCACTGGTTCACTTGTCTTGCCGTAGGGCACTTGATGGGGCCAGATTAGCACAGCGGTTTCTGGAGCAGATAAAAGAGAAGATGGCAGCTGGGGAGAGGGAGCTCCTGCAGCTACAGGTGATGGAAAAATGCCTGCCTGACCCAAATGACTCGTTCCCGGACGTGTTCCTGGATCCAAATTTTGAGGAGGACAGTGATCCCCTGCTGCAAAGTATGCCCCCATGGATGGATTTATGTACAAATGTTTTACAAATATCCACAGAAGAGCAATCAGTGTGTAGAGTGACAAACGTGAGGTGAAAAACCTCAATGGACTGGTGACCTTCGTTGGAGGATACTTCACGGCGCTATCGCATTAAACTTGTTTTTATCATTCACCAGTCCTTGGGTTTCAAATGAGTGTCCTTTTTGTAGATTGTCTGAGAGTTGTTGTGATTTAAAGTTCAATGCCCATCCAGGTAGGATGTCAAATTAATATTGGGATTCTATATTCTTTTCTATTCCCAGCTAGCTGGGAATTTATATTTCTGATACTTTAAGAGGTATATTGCCCTCCCTGGTAGGGGTGGTAAATATCTTAATATATATTGCTTATGAACACACGCCCTACTAGATGTGTGTTAGAACAATACATGAAAGAGTGATTCAAGCTCTAATCATGGTCAAACAGTTAATTCTGCACATACATGGAATAAATTCACCACAACTTCTGTTCCAAATATAAGAGTTTATTAACATAACTATTGAGTAATGTAATAATAAAATAAACTTTATTGTATTAATACTGTCGTCATTGTATTATTATTATTATGACGTACAATTTGAAACTTAAGATGTTGTCAAAAGTAATGTACATAATATGGCAAAAGAACAACTTAAACAAAAAACAAACACAATATTAAAACCAAGTTTTGGAACACTTCTAAAGCAATGTATAAAACAACAAAAACACTCTGATATCACTGAGATTTATTTAATTTTACTTAGTGTTTTTTCTAACATAAGAGAATATTATAAAACAATGGAGAAAGAAAAAGACACCACCTTTTTCAAGGGACTGAGAAGAAAACAACATCCTCTAAGTTTTCTTTGAAATTCATTTTAGATGCAATCCTTCCTTTGAGATTTATGCTTATTCGACATTAAAGAGCTTTTGTATAGGACGCAGTGTGATCCACTAATTTGAAAAAACATATTTCTGTGTCAGTTTAATCAGATTCTAATAAAATCTTTAGCAAAAACTCAAACTATTACATTTATAGAAGATTATTTTGGTCTGACTATATATTTTTACATGAAATTAAAAATGTTACACAAAACAATAGTTTCTGATAATTGCTAATGTTGCTAGAGAAATCAGATCTTCTCACATTGTAAAAATTAGATGGCCACTAAAGGTTGTATGATGATCTGAATCATCATATATCCGTGTGTTTACCCACTGACGCAAAAACACAACATCTCCAGGCTCTAACAACAAGGTGACTCCTTTGCCTGAAGAACCAAAACCATTACCTTGATGCTCATATGCTATCAAAACATTTTCTCCATTCTTGACCAGCGCAGCACCTGAACCATGTGAACCATGTCCATGTGCACCTACACAGAACTCAAAGTGGTAGACTCCTCTTAGTGGGGCTGTGAAGAACCCTGAAGAAAAATAATAATAATTTTGAAAATTTCTGAAAAAAAATCACAGATGTCACTAATAACCATGAAATCTAGAATCAGCAAACATGATAATTTTGTATTTTTTCCTAATGTTACATCATCCTTCCAGCACATTCTGACCAAAGTTTGGCATTTGTTCTGAATTATATAAATTTACAGTATATGAAATGATTATTAAACCTAGTTACCTGTGTTAGGGTTGTAGGCATTTGCAATATTTGTAGTAACATGCCTGAAGACCAGAGGGATGTGCGTGTTAAATGGACCATGAGTTGCTGAGCCTGAGGTCAACAATGAAGCTGAGAAAGCCACTCGTTTCACTAGAAGGAAGAAAGTATTGTGTTTGGTTTGGTGTTAATTAAGAAGTAATATTCACATTAGGTGAAGAATTTTTCACAGCATCTAGAATTTAAAAAGTGCTAACTTTTTCATGAGAGCAGTGCTGTATTTTTTTAAATAATGCACTTAAAACTAGTAGCATATTGAGAGTGCGGAACGATGACAAACGTTCCCACAAGGTTTGCCTAGAGACTCTTGCAGTGGAAACCGTGTTCAGAGTGAATTCTTCTTAATGGTTGTGATTATTGACAAAGAAAGTTTATTTCTGGATTCACAAACCTTCTCCTTCTTTCTTTAGAGCCTCCACCTGATTTTCAGTGATGTTTGCCCTGCTTTTAATATTGATAAGATCTTCTATCTGAGCTGAAATCATACAAAGCAAAACATTCATTATGCAAAATATCAATAATATAATTAATAATAATCATATATATTTTAAGTTTTGTAACCTTTTGCTAAAACCCATACAGCAGACAATAGGACTAGGCTTAGGTTTTCCAAAAAATAATAAATTAATTGATTCTGTATTTCTGTGGTAACTAGTGTTGCACTGATGCCAGTATCGGGTGGGGCCCCGATCCAGCACTAAAATTGTATCAGTATCGGCGAGTACCAACAAATAAGGCACTGATACCATTTTGAGAGCCAAAAGTTTTTTCAACTATTGTCACCCATTCCAGGAAGGCAATAAAAAGTTCCACTAGATTCACTTTGTATTAGTCTTTTTCCTGCTTCACAAAGGTAGGCAGCAGCTTGACAAAGCCATGATGGCAAATATTTTACATCCAAGTAGTTTGCAGTTCTTCATATAAAACACACACATCAGTTTCTAACAGATGGTATCGTGATAGGCCAATACTGCACAGCCAGGTATCTGGTATCGGGGCCAAAAAATGGCATCAGCACAACAATAGTTAGAAAATTTCTTTCTTTACATTTAGATATATCTGATGCAAAAGTATTGGTTATCATGTAAGATTTTGCTTGAGTTTACATATGGTGATATTTAAAAAAAATGAAGTTAATACCAGGCCCGGCCCATGGTCTAGGCTGTATAGGCAAATGCTAAGGGCGCCATTCATCCAGGGTGCGCTGTGATGGTGGGAATTAAAGAAAATAAAAGTGGAACTTATATGTTTATAGTTATTTTCATAACAATACTATTATTTCTTATAAAAATTAAAAAATTTCTTCTTATAAAAATTGAATAGGCTTATAGACAAGCCTATTCAATTTTTTTTGTGAGCATCTAAACTGGCAGTGGAACTGACTGTGATGCAGGGGGACACCAACTAAATGGTTGCCTAGGGAGCAAAATTGGTTATGGCCGGGTCTGTTTAATAGAAAAGTACTGTTTATACTTTGAACTTAGTGTTCCTTTCTAATAGTATTTTCACTTTTTTTAAATACCTTGGTGCAGTTGTTTCACCTTGTCCAACTCTTGTGTTTGAACTGTGTGTGAAAAGAATAAAAAAAAAAAAAAAAAAAGGATTTCGTTAAGTTATTGCTTTGAGGCATTTTTACTTCAGAGCCTCCCACTGGTTTTTAGTAATGTTTGCCCTGGTTTTAACATTGATCAATTCTTTTACCTGAGCTGAAACCATACAATCATACAATACATCTTGTAAAATGAGCAAATGAATACATTTTCTTCACAATGAAAGCAGCAATAATGTGATTTGATAAAAACCTTGGTACAGCTGTTTTAGCTTGTCCAACTCATCTTTCTGCAGCTCCAGCTCTTTCGTGTTAGCTATTGTAGTAATAAAAAGGAAACAGTAAATTATACTGTTACTTCTTCAGACAAGCATTCAAAGAAACCATTGTGAATGCTAAACATTTGTAATTAAATATACCTTCATGATCCCTCTGTAGGTACTTTGTCTCCACCTTCAGTCCAGCCACCGAGGCGATCACCTCTCTTAGCACAGCATTGATGTCCTGTGGAATTGTTTGTTGGGGGTTAGGAAGATTTTCTGTGTCTTCGACCTGTGCTCCATTTTTCCTAGAATGGGAAATAATTTCATTGTCGGTCAAAGCCTGGAGCTGAGATGTAGATAGAGAGCTGATTAGCAGCAGTGCTCGGAAAAACATTGTCATCTCCATTCTAAGTTTAAGTCTCTGCAGGTCTGCTTTGTTGGCTGTGTGGAACCCAGGTCTTAAATATACCATGAAATACAAAGGACTAATCATTAACCTGTTTTGATTGTGTGTTTTTTTTAAACACGTGCAGATAAGGACTTGAAACCTTATCTGCACCTTATATCGTTCCCTTTTGACTTCAGGGAACCTTCGGGCAAGTGGTAAAAATCCTTAACGTCAACCCCTGAGATGGATCTTTAATCTCAAATCTGAATCATAGGAGATATGATATCATCTTTTTTGTAATCCACATTTTCAACATATTTCACTGTTATTAGGTGTTATTTGGCTTCCCTTCAAGATCAGAACCTTTTTTAAGGACCTGTTTTCTCAGGGAAACATACATCAGCAGGTAAAGTTCTCTTTGATTATGTGAAGCACTTCATGGGCCAAGCCTCTGCTGTTTTGGTCGATATGAAGAATGATTCACTGAAATACCTTATCTCTCTTATAGGCCAGTTCCTTTTGTCTAAAGAAAGGATGAACACAGCATTTTATTATAGCTGCATTGTTATAACTTATTGGCTATTGTTTTGATAGCACAGTCAAGCCTTCTATTACTGTAAGTGTATGAAACACTTTCTTGTGACAGATCTGGCAAGGTGTCTTTTTTTGTTTATATAGGCTATATCTGTCTAATAACCTAAAGCTAAAGCATCCTCCCAGTCTCGTTATTTTATAACAGGACAGAAACAAAAGCATCCGGGCCTACATTGGATCAAGGTCAGAGTATGGCATCGACCCTCAGCTACCCTGGTTGGTCCACCCCATACTTAGTCATCACTAATGGGCCATTCTACTCTGCCTTAAAGAAAATCACATGAACTTCACTTGATTCACATTTTTTTTTAAATCTGTGTGTTATGGAAAGCCAAGTCGTTCAGAAGCGTGTGACCCCTGACACGTGCGTGCTGCTTGTGAGTTGCCATATCCACTCTAAGTTTAAAGGAGAAGTTCGGTTTTTTACACTTTAAGCCCATTTTCTGTAGTGTCCAGGATGAAATCGAATGATCGACACCAAAAGTTTGACAATTGCTCCTGTCTCTGCTTTTTGGCTCATTTAGAATCCACCCCTGGCTGCTTTAGAATGGCTTGCATAGAGCATGTCCGATAATGTCCTTAAAACAACCTTAAACGTTCTTTTTTTTAAATATGCTACTCACCGGGTCGTCAGCGCTGTTCAATGACGTTCCAAAAAAAGTTTCGTGAAGAAAAAACGTTCCTGTAGTGTTTTATTTAGCATTTTGTAAATCCCATTGAGTTCTGTAGGAATAGTCAATATTCCGCTGCCACCGGAAACGGAAATGGGGCCTGTTTACACAGTTGTAGTCTTTTCGCTTCACTCTGTGTACTCCGACGTCGAGAATCAAGAATCCACCTTTCGTATTCCATTTTCAGAGTTTTTTAAAGTGTTTAACAGAGACGTTAGCACCTCGACGTCGGAGTACACAGAGTGAAGCGAAAAGACTACAACTGTGTAAACAGGCCCCATTTCCGTTTCCGGTGGCAGCGGAATATTGACTATTCCAACAGAACTCAATGGGATTGACAAAATGCTAAATAAAACACTACAGGAACGTTTTTTCTTTACGAAACTTTTTTTGGAACGTCATTGAACAGCGCTGACGACCCGGTGAGTAGCATATTTAAAAAAAAGAACGTTTAAGGTTGTTTAAACGACATTATCGGACATGCTCTATGCAAGCCATTCTAAAGTAGCCAGAGGGTGATTCTAAATGAGCCAAAAAGCAGAGACAGGAGCAATTGTCAAACTTTTGGTGTCGATCATTCGATTTCATCCTGGACACTACAGAAAATGGGCTTAAAGTGTAAAAAACCGAACTTCTCCTTTAAGTCTCTGTCGTCTGCTTTGTGGGCTGTGTGGAACCCAGGCATTAAATATCTAATGAATTACCAAGGGCTAATCATTAACCTATTTTGATAGTGCTATTTAGAAACACGTGCAGATAAGGACTTGAAACCTTGGCCTTTCGACTGGAACAATAAGTACAATTGAAAGCAAACATAGAAACGTTATCTGTTGGTAGAGATGTATCTTTAATCTCAAATCTGAATTATAGAAAAAGAAAATTTTACTGTAATCCACATGTTCTACACATTTCACTTAATAAAAGAAAATCTCAAGTTTCAAGGATATAATATTTTGGAGTATAATATAAGTTGTACCATATTAAGGACAATATGTCAGGATGTGTTTTTCTTTAACAATTGACATTGTTAAACTGGTATGAAAATCATGTACCTCAGATTATGACTCCTGATGGAAAAGATCTCCTCAGTTGTCAAAGATCATGTCAATCTGGAGTGATAGCTAAAGTAGAATATGTAAATGTTCGCTAATCATTAACTTTTCTATATTATTTAGAAACACGTGCAGATAAAAAGTGCTTATAATGCTTTTATTAAGTAAACAGCAATAAAATCGGTTTGTTGATGGAAAGTCTCTGGGTCATCAGATAGTCACAAGGAAAGCACAATGTTTGGTCCTTCTTTAGAGATTAATCAAATTATAAAACATCAGACTCTCAGAAATGTTGTTATATTTAGGGATCTCTGGAATTTCTATTAAAGCTGGATTTAGAAGAAAAACACTTCATATCGATTACCAGTCCACAATTTCTAAGCATTTAGAATATTCCAATTAGCTTACTTTACTGCCTGGAAGGTTTAACTATTTCCTAAATATATGTTTGGTAAAGATATAAACAGATTACTGTGGAGCAAAGTGTGTAATGGTCAGTATTCGGGGACTGTCATTATATTCCATTTTCTTCAATATTTAACTGTTGATTATGAGCTGATGGTTCTAGATTCTTTATACTGTACTTGTACCTCGGAGGTATATCAAGACTTTATTAAACAGTGTCTTTAGTGTTGGGATCCTCGGGCTTGCCCACCAGAGGGCGCCGAGGATCCTCTTCTGCTCTCTTTTTCCCTTAGGTTTTGAGTTACTGTGGGGATCTGGAGATTACCCTCTGTCTCCAGCAGGATGCGCTGTGGGTCTTCTGGAGCTGGAACTTTCCTGCACACCTGTTCCTAATCCTCTCATTAGAAGACCTCTCCTTTATAAGCTCCTGCCTGACCTTGATCCCACGTCGCAGTGTTGATCTTAGTTGGAATCCTGTCTCTTCGTGAAAGCTCTGGATGAGCTTAACCTCCTGTCTCTTCGTGAAAGCTCTGGATGAGCTTAACCCCCTGTCTCCTCGTGAAAGCTCTGGATGAGCTTAACCACCTGTCTCCTTGTGAAAGCTCTGGATGAGCTTAACCTCCTGTTTCCCTGTGAAGCTCTGGAAGAACTGTCTCTCTGGCAACCTGTCTCTGGCCTGCAGCTCTGGGAGAGTTGCATCATAGGAAGCCAGTCCCAAGCCTGACGCTCTAGGAAAGCTAACCTGCTAATCTGCCCTGGTGAGCCAACCCAAGAAGTCTACGTGGATGCTACCTGTCGACTCCCCTGTGGAGTTTCCCTAAGAGGTTCCCATGTGGATTTCCCCTGTTGTTTCCCTGCAGTGAGCTGGAAGCTCGAATCCAGCCATCACCCTTTCCCCGCACAGACCCCAGCGAATCAGTCCCCTGCCTGAACTGTGATTCATGTGCTTGAGCCTTTAATAAACTCTTTGGACTTTTACCAGTGCCTCCGTGTGTGTTCTGCATCTTGGGCTTACTCTCTGTGACACCCATCATGACATTTAGTATTGTTACAATATCTTAAATTAATCCAGGAAGCTATCAAAAGACCAGAGAGATTTTATCCAATTTGGACCATCATCACTTCAGATAAGTTGAAGCTCCCCGATTTATTTTTTAATGTCCATTGTAAGACATGAGGATATCTGACTTGTTTTAAACAAAAATATTCAACAGTTAGTGTGTCGTTTTTGGAAATAAAACAATTTCATTGACTTCTTGTTCAACATACTAATCTTTCTAAGTAGAAGCACTCAGTGGCTGACTAAGTAATTATTTTCCTTGTGGTGAGTCTCGTGTCATGTCTCGTGGTAATCCTGCAATCCCGCCATTTTTTTCTCTCACTGTATTTTAATGAATAAAGTCGAAGGGTGCAGAAAAAACAGAAGTCCAACTGATATTGGATTCTGAAGGCTGGAACCAGTATTGGGGGCTTTAAAGAAATTATTTCCGATATCTATATCAGTTAGAATATTTAAGAAAAATTAAACATGGACATACACAGGACATGTACTGTTAAACTGTGTTCAAACTCAAATTATCATATATGTGGTGTTTTTTGCCTTCTAACACTGCAGATTTTGCATCCAACATCTGTTACATCCTTCATGAAGGGGCTCTGCACTTTATTGTTCCCCTCTGCCTCTGCATATTTTGGTAATTTAGGTGTACATAGGAGCATTTTAAAATGAGAACAAGTGGCTGCATACAGCTTAAAATGATAACACATATGCTAATATTAATTCAATTCAATGCAGTTTATTTATATAGCGCCAAATTCACAACACATGTCATCTCAAGGCTTTACACTTCAACCAGATCATACAATCAAATTGATACAAAGTTTTCTAAAAAAACAGTTGATTGCATTGACTCATTCACTCAAATACAATCCCTCACACTAAGCATGATTGTAGCAACAGTGGAGAGGAAAATCTCCCTTTTAACAAGAAGAAACCCCGACCAGAACCCCACCAGATCTGCCGAGGCCGACCACTGCATGAAAAGTGAGATTTTCGTCCCCGTAAACCCCCGTAAACTCCCGCAGATCTCCCTGATTTTCGTCAGTTTCCGACAACTTGCAACCCGCGCTTGTCCGCGTTTGTCGTGCCACAAATTGTCGGAAACGGACTCTGACGTATGTGGAGAGCGATCAGCTGTACTAATGGCCCTAATTAGCATATGAATGCAGCAAACCCGCGCGGCTGGCCAGGTCTGGCTTGAATAACCTACTCAGTATTGGCTGAAACCACTATTCTCAAACAAATGAAATCGCTCGTGATTGGCAGCAAAACCACACGTGGCCACGCTAGGCTTTAATTTTCTTACTGAGTATTGGACGGAACCACTTCTTTTTAAACAAGTAAAGTCACTCGTGATTGGTTGGCATATATATATATTTACATAAAAAATTACATATATATATGGCATATATATATATTTATTCATTCATATATTTATTCATTCATATGCTGTGTATTTATGTTATCCTACACTACTCCCCAATTATTGGGCTACCATCAAGGACATGAATGAATTTATACAGGAAATGAACATTTGCCAGGAAGCTGTTTATGCAAAGAAAGAGCTTTATTAAAACACACACAACTATATACAACGCGTATCCAAACACATGCGTATCTAAAAATTACAACTCCGTGAACGGTCCGTTTGCTTCCTCGGGGTTGGAGGTAACTGGCGGCATTCCCTCCGAGGCAGGTCCGATGTGCAGACGCCTACTGTGCGTGGCCCTGTACTTCGGCATCGCTTCTAACCGGGACTGTAGCTTAGAGACACCGCCAACGACGCTTAATTAGTTTCTCTAAATTCTCCTTAGGTGTGAGTTTGTGCGTAATTGTTGTTTGTCCTGTTTGTCTCTGTGTTGCCCTGCAATAGACTGGCTACCTGTCCAGGGTGTACCCTGTCTCTCGCCTGTTGACAACTGGAGATTTGCACCACCACCCCAACTGGGATAAAGCATGATGGAAAATAGATGGATGGATGTCTACCCCATATTTAGTCATCACTAATGGTCCATTATACATTATAAAAACATCCCATGAACTTCACATGTAAAAATCACATGTGAAACCCATGTAAAAAATATTTTTTTTTATGAAAGCTAAGTCGCTTAAAAGCACGTGTCCCCTGACATGTGTGTGCTGTTTGCGAGTTGTCAACATTCTGTCTTCGCATTTTAAACTTTCATGTGTAGTTGACACATTAAGTCTGTTAAGTACGTTAACTACAGTGGGCACTGGTTAGAAATGGACGGTTTCCTGCGTGATTCCTGTGTGATTCCTGCGTGAATCACGATGTATTTCCTGAGGCCAGTATTTTTTTTTTTTCAAAAAGAACTGCAATGTACCCGGACAACCACCAGGCACTTGGGAGCTCTGCCGTGCTAAAGGTGACGTTTGTGGGCCTGCAGTCAACTGAGAAGTTTATTGAGACCATTTGCATAAACAACCAAAATCTTATGATGATATGTTTTTGATTCAAATAAAGTTAATGAATTAATTTAACATAGTGACTGCAATATCTTATTTCATACACCTCCGATCTTATCTGAGAACTGTTTATTTCTATTTATCTGCATCTCTATTATTTAATGAAAAATGATTATAATTAATCTTTTTGGCAAAACAAATAACTGAATCAACAAAGGTCCGTGGATCATCCATCCATTCGATCGGTCGCATGCTCATGGACCATTTCTAGGTTATAAAAACGTCCTCAGCGACTCTGAATGAATCAGTCTCATCAGGCCTCTAGCTCCACTCACATGTATGTGAGTGGAGCTAGGCGGAGCTAGACATGCATCTGGCTGTTGTCAGGTTAGAGCGAGGGAGGGGGGTTCATGCAACGTCATTCAAATCTATGGACGTTTTAGTTCACGAACAAAGACGAGACGAAAATTACATATTATTTAATGTTTTTTTTTTTTTTTTCAAATCCTTTCCCCTCCGCCACACACCCACTTTCAAACCTGGAGCGGGCGGCACAGAGTAGCCTACTCTGGGGCTCGGGAGAAAGAGGAGACGTGATATATGGACACATTTTCACTTCATTGAAGTGGAGAACAAAACCAAATGCTTGATTTTAGTGGAAGGGAAGGAATGTGGCCACATGGTAGCTGGAAAAAAACACAACAAACCTGAAGAGACACGTCGCAGTTCACCAGAAAGACATTACGGTAAGTTAACAGAAAGATTGGTGGTGGTTGTTTATAATGTAACATTAAATCAACGGCTATAATGTCCCAATGATAAACTAACTCATGTTGGCTAACTTTCATAGCATTTAGTATCCAAGCTGGCTATGTTACATTAGCTTGTTAGCACGTAGGAACCGTAGCCACTTGTTGATAGAACTGAATGTGAAGTTAAATTTATGCTAACTTAGATATGTTATGCTGGCCAGGCAACTATAGTTTCAGTTAAATTGCAGTTTGATTAAAGCAGGCAGACGTTTTAGGTAATCTAGAAGCTGCAAGTGAACTATAGCTAACACAAAACACCTCTGCAGCTACACATGTATGCTAAATGCTAAAACGAACTGAAACTATTTATCAGGATAAGACAAAATAAAAATAATATGCCACACATAATTCAGAACAACTTTAACCTAGATTTTCATACACAACATTGCTAGGGGAACCACTGCAGGGATGCAAACTCCCAATGTCTTTATTTGGCGACATAAAATGCTGCTCTGTTTATCTGCACATTACTATTTCAATCTGAAAAACTCACACAGAGAGAAAAGATAATTAGAAGAATTTATTGATAAGAAAGTATAGTCTTTGGCGCTCAGACCTCGGCAGGAACATTCATGCTGAATTATGCTTTAACATGCATGAGTAGATGAATGTGAATAGGGATGTTCCCCCCGGGCCTGAAACTGGTGGTGGTTTAATCCGAGCTGGTTGACGAGGTGATCTGCTGGGCAGAATTGTGGGACTAGAAGACTGAGGGAGCTGACGCCGGGGCTTCACTCAGACTCGGGATATAGAGGTCCTGCTCGGTGATGCAGGTACCGTGAACTGTCCATGATGAGCAAGCATGAAGCGACAGTGGAGAGGAAAAACTCCCCTTTGGGAAGAAACCTCTGGCAGAACCGGGCTCAACATGGTGGTCTTCTGCCGGACCAATGCGATGAGACGAGGGATGGTGACAACTGGGATTAATACTCTCTGATGAGGTTGAGGTGAAGTCGTGTCATGGAGGACGATCAGCTGCGATGGCGAAGAAGGGGATGGAGGTGGGTGAATTGTCGTCTGAATCGAAATCCGAAATGGATTGCAGGATAGCGGCTGTGGTGAGATTTGAGGGAGTTTATAAAGTGGAAGCAGGACGCTGATTGGGCTTCGTGGTGGAGTAGTTCGAAGCTGATTGGCTCGCTTCAGAGACGGATCGGCTTCTAATTGATGGAGGTAAGTCAGAGTTTCTTCAATTGAACTTCCGCTAGAGCTTCATTTCAATCTGAAAAACTCACACAGAGAGAAAAGATAATTAGAAGAATTTATTGATAAGAAAGTCTTTGGCGCTCAGACCTCGGCAGGAACATTCATGCTGAATTATGCTTTAACATGCATGAGTAGATGAATGTGAATAGGGATGTTCCCCCAAAAAGCCGAGGTCGAGGCCGGAGAGTCCGTATGCTCGTAGGGCATACACTAGGGACAGAATAAAGAATGCGTAATGAAATGCTGAGAAGGTTTGCGAACAACTTACCGAGCCAGGTTGTTGATGAGGATGGCGACCACGGTAGACGCCGAAAACTTACCGATGATGATTTACCCATGACGATGATGATGATGATTTACCCATGATGATGATGATTTACCCATGATGATGATGATGATGATGATTTACCCATGATGATGATTTACCCATGATGATGATGATGATTTACCCATGATGATGATGATGATTTACCCATGATGATGATGATGAACCCATGATGATGATGATCCCATGATGATGATGATGATGATGAACCCATGATGATGATGAACCCATGATGATGATGAACCCATGATGATGATGATGATGATGATCCCATGATGATGATGATGATGATGATTTACCCATGATGATGATGATGATGATTTACCCATGATGATGATGATGATGATGATGATTTACCCATGATGATGATGATGATTTACCCATGATGATGATGATGATTTACCCATGATGATGATTTACCCATGATGATGATGATGATGATGATGATTTACCCATGATGATGATGATGATGATTTACCCATGATGATGATGATGATGATTTACCCATGATGATGATGATGATTTACCCATGATGATGATGATGATTTACCCATGATGATGATGATGATGATGAAGATGATTTACCCATGATGATTTACCCATGATGATGATGATGACTCACCCATGATGATGACGATGAATCCTGCGGATGACGATGATGATGAATCCTGCGGATGACGATGATGATGATGAATCCTGCGGATGACGATGATGATGATGATGAATCCTGCGGATGACGATGATGATGAATCCTGCGGATGATGAGGATGATGATGAATCCTGCGGATGATGATGATGATGATGATATATCCCATTATGATGACGATGATGATGAATCTTGCGGATGAGTCTGAAAATGATCTTGCGGATGAGTCCATATAGAACATATAACATGACGGGATACAGACACATGACGAGACGCAGACGTGGTGCATATTGATGCATTGGAAATGCATGCAAAATGGCGTAAAGGATGCATGACGAGACACGACGAGACACAGATAGCATCACATGCTCCATGTGATGCATTAGGGAATGAATCTTGCGGATGAGTCTGATAATGAATCTTGCGGATGAGTCTGATAATGAATCTTGCGGATGAATCTGATAATGATCTTGCGGATGATTCTTGCGGATGATAACATATATGAAGAATTGATGCATTAGGGAATGCATGCTAAATGGTGTCAAGGATGCATGACGAGACACAGACCAGACGTGACGTGACACACAGGAGAATGCATGTAAATGCCTGACATAAAGGTGAGATTGCATGAATGCGAGCCAGAATGAAGACAGCATGAATATAGCAAGGAGACAGCATGGAAGACTGCATGAAGCAGGGAATAATGAAGAAAACTGATAAGGAGTGGGAGTAGAAAATGAGTTAGAGGATGGTCGTGATTAGGTCAGAAAATTATCAGAATGAGTTGAACCACCACCAGTATTTGTAATAGAGTTACCTAGAGGCAGAGAGAGCGCTAAGCTGCGAGAATTGGCGAGAGTTCTGGGCGGATGAATGAGGTATAGGCTGGTGAACCATCGGCCCAGAGCTGAGGGAAGCCTCAGAACCCCGCGAGTAGCTGCGATGCAGCTGCTCGGTCCAGAACGAAAGCCCAGATTACCTACTAGAGGGAAGGTCACATGATTCTAAGAGTATCCTGAGGTGGTGAAGGAACCATGAGTGGACGTAGGGTAACCCTTGGGCGAAATGAAAGTGCTTGAATGCCTGAAACATGACGCGCCGAGATGATGAAACGTTAGTGACTGCTGCCAGTGATGCTTCTGATGAAGGGCATGAGAGACTGGGAGGAGGAGTGACTTTATTAGTGGCTTCAACTACTACGATGTTATCGCAGTGGGCGGACGAGATTCCTTCCCAAGGCCCCACGATGGCAAGCTAGCTAGGGGTAGACCTCACACAAGCATAATTGGGTGTGAATAAAAGAGGCCATGAACCCGCGAACCACCTGTCCTGAAGAACCCCCCAAAACCTATGGATGCAGCATCCGTAAAATTTTTGAAGCATGGCAGGAGATAGATAATGTCGACATAGAAAAGAAATTTCGTTCCAATTTAGAAGCAGTCTGACCAGGAGATCCGAACGGCAGCCTACGTTCAGTAATCTGACCAAGGAGAGGGACGGAAATTGCCGGATCAAGCAACTGGGAATGAAAGAGCGGCCTTGAGAAATAAGCGCATGGCAAATTAGCTGACCTAGCAAGGAGCGCAATTGGCATTTAGAAATGACTGATGGAGAACATCAGTTTTTTTTTTTTTTTTGAAGAAGAAGAAGACAGAACGATAATCAGAAGTAATAATAAGGGGTGGTAAGATGACGGGCTGCTAAGACTGAGGTACGATATATATGAAGCGTGCGCGGCGGGGACAGACTGATCGGATGGCCCTCCTGCAGAAGCTCTAGTAATCACGATAGATGCTGAATGTGGCCAAAAATTGGCCAATAGAAAGATCTCTGGTAGACGGAGATCGGATGATTTAAGGAAAACTGTGACGTCACCTGCTGATGCGACCTGCTGATCGACTTCAGGGGAGGGAAGAATAAGAGACTAAATTAAAATATTTCCCCTGAATAATTTAGAACGAGGCTAGTGGAAATATCAGCATGTGTGTTAATATAAGTATGCCTGAATAGAGGCAGACAAAGCATAAAGAGCAAACTCAAATAGATAGAAAATTATGAATGAAAACATGGTTGAATACGTCTTACCCTAAGGCTGGCCCAGGGCGGGCGTTCCCTAATGTGAATGAGGGGAGGGGGAGGTCTGTCTGAGCAGACAGCGGCAGGGATGACGTGGCAGTACAGGGATTCCCACGTTTGGAGCGTGCGGACAGCGTCGAAGGATTGAGTGAGAGAGTCCGGTGGAGCGGAGGGAGGCTGAGAGCTGTTAAACGCCAGAAGGACTAGACGGGGGAGCTGTTATGAATCAGGAAGCTGAAGAAGGTCCAAGGCTGCATCGAAACGATGAGAAGGAGCGGGCGTAGCGGTGACTGCTGCTGGGACAGATCCGGGAGGCCTTCTGCGCCTGGCAATGGGAGCGGAGGACTTGCACATGTTTTGCGGCCAGGAATCGGAGCAGATTGAAGAGCGGAAGGCGAGGGAGATGAATCACGAGGAGGTAGGAGGGAGGCTCGTTAAGACATCTGAGCAGAGTCTAGGTCGGAGCCTGGCAATATACCCTTGGAGTGTAACGCGGAAGAAGGAGATGAGAGCGGCTAGACGGGAGCTTCTCCGAGCGGGGAAAATTGAATTGTCGTCTGAATCGAAATCCGACATTGCGATTGCAGGATAGCGGCTGTGGTGAGATTTGAGGGAGTTTATAAAGTGGAAGCAGGACGCTGATTTGGCTTCATGGTGGAGTAGTTCGAAGCTGATTGGCTCGCTTCAGAGACGGATCAGCTTCTGATTGATGGAGGTAAGTCAGAGTTTCTTCAATTGAACTTCCGCTAGAGCTTCATTACAAGGACATTTGATTTGAATTGGCATCAATATTAATACAACCAAAATGCATACACACATAAAAATGTCTGCAATTTATTCCTGCATTAAATGATAGTTAAATGATAAACGTTTGTCAGCAGATTGATGAATATGTTTAAATATCAAATTTTATATTTATTTGTAAGTTTGTAATTTATTTGCTTGTAACTTTAGTAATTTGAATTGAATAGTTAAATGTGCACAAACCCTGTAAATAACTGACTTAAATCACTACTTTCACTATCACTACTGTTGTGTTGAGAAGCCAAACTGTTGAGAAATAAATCATTTTTTGTCTAAATTGTTATCCCCTTACTGCCTGATTTTATTTGCAATTATATATATAAAAAACATAATACAGGAAAAAAATAAGTTAAATAGTGGATCTAGATCAAGTAACATTTGAATTCTAATAAATCATGTAATAAAGATAATGAAAAAAAGATAGATGAATGAATAAAAGTAAATATATTTGTCTTTTTTTTCTACAGGACATAACGGCATGTGCTGTCCTGCACAACATCTGCCTGGGAGCCGGTGACATCACGGCCCCAGAGGATGACATGCCAGAGGATGAGGAGGGGGAGAACGTGTTGGAGGCAGTCAGTGGTGCTCCATGGCGGGACCAGTTGTCTGCTGAGGTGTCTGCCCTGGAGGAGGGTCTACCCGACCACTGTTACATTTAGATGGCAAGTAGAATCACATTTTAGCTGTTCTCATTTCAGGGTTATGAAAACAGTTTTAGTAAAGTCATTATTTTCTGCGACTTTTAAACTTTTTTAGTAACATGGCAGCCATGATTGGGTCAGCCCTGCAAACCCTGATGGACGATGTGGTGAACAGTGGAGAGAGGCACCCCCGACCCCCCAGATGATGTCCCACTCGCAGTCGGAAGACTCCAAGCTCATCTGTGTGCTGCCCAGCCTCTGCAGCACCTAGCCCTGGTGTGTCCTCAGGGATGGAGGCAATTAGGACAGGTGGGGCAACAGAGGGCCTCTGTCCTAATACCTCATCCATGAGGACAAACCAGGGCCAGGTGGCAGCAGTAGGCTTCCCACTGACCCCCTGCCCTGTCCCTGGATCTTTGCATTCCTAAAGTAGAGGAAAACTATTTGTATCAACAAATGATATTTTCTGTAGTGTTTCTTTAAAGCTAGAAAAAAGGAATGTTTGATGATTTGGATCGATTGATGAAATTCTACAGAAAAAGACTTTGGAATGGTAACCTGGAGATTACTTTTTCAAGCTTACTCAAAGTGGAAAGTAACATGAAAATAATAAATGAAAGATGTTATTTCCCTACACACACACACACATATATATATATATATACATACATACATACATACATACACTCCGAAGTAGGCAGCCTGCGAATTGAGACGCAGCCATTGTAACCATCATTGACATTCATAATGATGCCTTATTAGACATTGTAGAATTTGTAAATATTTTCTTAATATTAATATTTAGTGCAGTGAGCATGGTGAGGCTTGTGAAAACCATTTTTCTCAGTATACAATGTCGGAGAAAGAGCAAGGCAGTTATTGTTGGATCTTCTGTATTGATAAACCTGCTTGTAATTTTGTTTTATAATGCTGTACATACCGTATTTTCACGATCATAAGGCGCACCGTACTAAAAGACGCAGTCTCAGTTATGTGTGCCATTTCTGTATTTAACACACACATAAGGCGCACCGGACTATAGGGCGCGTTTTTTATATACAGGTACATGTCCTCTACTACCTTTAAATACCTCTACTGCGTATTTAAAAATACAGCGGGGGTCAAAACTGAGCATGACTGTGCTTTATTCATGTATTTATTACAAAGTATTAATTAAACCTGGGAGCTGACCGTGAGACAGACACATCGCAGATGACAGGGCGCTGTGATCACTCCTAAATTAACTTAAAATCCTGAAACCTCCCGACAGAATATGTTCGCTTTTATTACCGGTATCCTGGTGCCTGCAGCTAAAATTATTTAGATGAAAAACACCTGCCAGCCGCCAAGGTGAACCCGGAGGCTACCCGGCCTAGAGGCTGCTGATGAAGGGATTTCTACTGTCGGTGCACCGCTGGTATGTCGGGGTCTGAGCGCCTCCGACAGAAATAGTAGCCTATAGGCAGGATGATAATCTGGATGAACTGACTGCAATTATTCAGTTTTCAGGTGGACTTTCTCACTTAAAAACATATTAAAACTACTTTATTCCCACTGATCACAGCAAATATAGCTGCAAGATTTAGATTATTTAGATGAAAAAACACCTGCCAGCCGCCGCGGTGAACCCGGAGGAGACCCGGCCCAGAGGCTACTGTTGAATTAAGTTTTCAGGTAGAAAAATAGAGCGGGAGCAAAACTGAGTATGATTGTGCTTTATTCATGTATTTATTACAAAGTATTAATCAAACCCATCAAAGTCATCATCCTCTGTTTCTGAATTAAACAGCTGCGCTAAATCAGACATGCCAGTTTCCCCTTCTTCACTGTCAGAGTCACTTTCCGTGCCGGGCGGCTCCTCAGAAATAATGCCGGCTTTTGCGAAAGCTTGAACAACAGAGCCAGCAGACACGTTAGTCCAAGCATCAACAATCCATCTGCAAACGGTGGTGTAACTTGCCCGGCGCTGCCTTCCACTTATCGTGAAACTGTGGTCTCCGTCGGTCATCCATCGCTCCCACGCCGCTCGCAGCCTTACTTTGAACGGCCGGTTCACACCGATGTCGAGCGGTTGAAGTTCCTTTGTTAGACCCCCGAGATAACGGTGAGCACAGCGTTTATTTTTTTTACCATGTTTTTCACATCAGCTGTGAGATGGGCACGCATGGAGTCACAAATTAAAAGCGATGGTGATGCGTGGAAAAAACCACCTGGTCTCCTCACATACACCTGCCTCAGCCACGCTTTCATCATCTCCTCATCCATCCAGCCCTTTTCATTTGCGTTAATATCATATGTCATCAGAGCGCTGTGTCTGTCTCGCTGTCAGCTCCCAGATCAGCTTCTCTGATTCGTTGATGCGGCGCTTCCAGCAGCAAAACTTCAATTTTTCCATCTCGAGCAGCAGCAGTAGCTCAAAACGCGCTGCGGGACCTTTTGCTGTGTCTATACGCTCGTCAACCGTTGACTTTGTAGACTTTTCTGCTCCTGTTTTTTTTTTTTTTAGGATCAGTAGCATAGCCAAGTCACAGAATAGAGGGGAAAGGGAGAGGTAGATTCCCACTGGTGGGAAATCTCTGGAAAGTCTTTTGTGTTTATAAATGTTCAATGTTTTCAAGGTGCAATGTTCTTCAGGTTGTAAAATACAGGTTCCTACAGTTGAGACAAAAAACAGAAAGAGATGATATATTGACATTAAACAAATGAGTACTGAGTCCGTTGTTGATGTGATCTCCTGGAATGTAAGAGGCCTTAGAAAATTGATCAAACTAAAAAAAGTAATGAATAGACTTAAACAATTCCATCCAAAAGTGGTTTTTATCCAAGAAACACACTTGCTTACATGCGAAGCTGCACGACTAAGAAGAAGATGGCCTGGTCAAATATTTTCTAGCTCATTTTCTCCACACTCTAGGGGCGTGGCAATTCTTATTCATAAATCTTTACCTGTTTGTATAAAAAAGACTATCATAGACCCTGCTGGGAGATTCATAATAATCCAAGCATCCCTGATGAACCAAAACTTAATTCTGGTTAACCTGTATGGTCCTAATATAGATGACCCTGATTTCTACAATAACTTGTTTCTCTCTATTACAGCTTTTCATGGTGATGTGATCATTGGTGGTGATTTTAATTGTACTTTAGATCCGAAGCTTGACCGATCATCAGGTTTGGATCTGTCCCATCCTAAAAGTAGACGGGTTATTCAACATTTTATGTCTGAATTAAACTTAAGAGATATCTGGAGAGTACAGAATCCAACAAAGAAAGAATTTTCTTGCCACTCAACCACCCATAATAGCTATAGCCGTATAGATTACTTCCTAATTTCAAATTCCTTGATTACCAGAACTAAGAGTTGTGTCTACAAAAGCATACTGATCTCCGACCACTCACTATGCATGCTTAAATTTTCACCCATAATTGCGTTTAATCGTAATCCTATTTGGCGATTAAAACCACACTGGTTGCAAATGCCCAAATTTCTGAAATTTATTGAGATAAATATTGATGATTACTTCAGCCTTAATAAATCTGAGACTACAGCATCTACTAGATGGGAAGCCTTTAAGGCTTTTATACGGGGTCAGATGATAAGCTACGCAAAAAATAAAACCAACAAAACCGTTATGGAAATGCTAAAACTTGAAGAACAAATAAAAGAGACTGAGCTTGAGTTAAATCTAAAGGGCTCTAAAGAAAAGCAACAAGAACTGCTAATACTGAGAGCAAAATATGACAAACTATCCACTAACAAAGCTTCAGCAGAGATGTTCAGACTGAAACAATCCTATTACGATCAGGGAGAGAAGGCTGGAAAACTCCTAGCGTGGCGCATTAAAGCTTTGCAGAATGAGAGGGCAATAAATGACATTTTATATGAAAATGAAAATACGACTGATCCTCAAAAAATAAATGATTTCTTTAAAGATTATTATTCAAAATTATATACGTCTAAAGGGGACATTCCACAAGCATCACTTGACTCCTTTCTTAATTCTGTAAACATCCCCACACTTAGTGAAATAGCTAAATCGGATCTGGATATGCCAATTTCTATAGGTGAACTCTCAAATGCAATAGACAAACTTAAATCAGGAAAATCCCCTGGTCCAGATGGGATTCCTTTGGACCTATATAAAATATTTAAAAACAAATTATTGCAGCCCCTCTATAACATGCTACTGGAAAGTTATACCATTAAAGAATTGCCTCCTTCCCTACGTAATGCAATCATAACAGTTCTACCTAAACCGGGGAAATCTCCCACTAGATGCGAATCCTTCCGACCAATCTCACTTATAAACTCAGATGCCAAAATAATATCTAAAGTTCTAGCAATTAGGCTTGAGAAATTTTTACCATCCCTCTCTGACCCTGATCAGAATGGATTTATAAAAGGGCGGCAAGCTCATCACGGCATCCGTCGTGTGCTGAATATAATTCATGCTAAATATGAGCACTCGGATACAGCTTTGCTTTCACTTGATGCAGAAAAAGCATTCGACAGAGTGGAACATAGTTATCTCTACAAAGTTCTCTCTCAATTTGGTTTTGGTAGTTATTTCATAAACTGGATTAAAATACTTTATAATAAACCCTCTGCCTTAGTTATAACTAATAACATTGTATCTAAATCATTTAATCTCGGTAGGGGCACACGTCAAGGTTGTCCCCTCTCGCCCCTCCTCTTTGTGTTGGGAATTGAGCCATTGGCTATTGCCATAAGAAATAATCAAAACATACATGGTGTCAGGATAAAAAATATTGAATCTAAAATTGGACTATTTGCCGATGATATTATTTTAATGTTATCCAATCTAAATTGCTCAATCCCCCAACTCCTTAAAACTATCAATGAGTTTAGTTATCTTTCCGGTTATAAACTTAATGAATCTAAATCCGCCATCCTATTTTTAAAACAGGCTGAAAGAAATCACCCTCCAATTCATACAACATTTCAGGTAGCAAAAGAGAGCCTTACTTACTTAGGCATAAAGATTACTCCAGACATAGATGATCTGGTTCGGACAAATTACACGCCGGTGGTTAATTCAATGATGGAATCGCTTGATAGATGGTCTACCTTGCCTATATCTATGATTGGCCGTATAAATATTCTCAAAATGAACGTTCTCCCTAAATTCTTATATCTTTTCCAGGCTATCCCCCTTAACCCTCCTGATGGTTTTTTTTACAAAAATTCAAACAATTCTAAATAACTTCATTTGGAACAACAGACGAGCCCGATTACGGTTATCCTTACTATATCTTCCATATGACAGAGGTGGGCTGGGTGTGCCAAATTTCAAGTGGTATTATTGGGCTGCTCAGCTCTCTAGTGCTTCTTGCTGGTTTTCAGCAACTGATATGTCGTGGGTAAAATTAGAAAATATAAATACCACTCCTTTAACCCTAAATTCATACCTATACTCAAGGAAATGCAAAGACTTATTAAAAAATACTTCCAACCCATTTGTTAAAAATACTATCCGAGTATGGTATGATGTACATAAATTCAAAAATGAAATACCAATACTATCCCAATTCTCCCCGATCTGGGGCAATATGTCATTTGAACCAGGTAGGAAAGACGTGGGCTTTAAAACATGGTTTGTTAAAGGTTTGTGCAAAATCTCAGATTTATTTGATAATGGGATTATGATGAGGTTTGAAGATTTGAAACAAAAATTTGACATTCCAACTAAACATTTTTTTAAGTTTTTGCAAATCAGAAGTTTCATCTTGGGTAATCTAAAGTCTCTAACTTTGCCTACTCTTACTTCTATAGAAGAACTGGCAACAAATGACCATTTGAAGAAGGGCCTAATATCCCGCTGTTATAACATCCTCAAAGACAGCTCTCAGATATCCTCAGAGCACAAACGACTGGCTTGGTGTGAAGACTTGAAATGCAACATATCAGTAGAGGAATGGCAGAGGGCCTGTCTAAAGGCACAGACACAATCTATTAATACACAATTTAAGTTAATCCAATACAAATGGTTGATGAGAACATATGTTACTCCAACATTACTAAATAAATTTAATTCCAATATCCCGGATACATGTGCTAAGTGTGGAGATAAAGGCAGTTTGATTCATTGCCTTTGGGAATGTCCTGAGATTCAGACATTTTGGAAGGAGGTTTTGGATAAACTTTCACTTATCATTGGCATTGATCTCAATCTGTGTCCTAGGTTGTGTGTCTTAGGAATTTTCCCCAATCAAACTCAAATTAGCAAGGTCGATCAAAAGTCCATAATTTATTGTTTGGTGCAGGCTAAATATAGTATAGCCAGGTCCTGGAAATCTATAACCAGACCCCAGCTAAAAACTTGGTTGTCTACATTATCAAGCTCTCTTGCCTTGGAGAAACTCACCTTTATGATTAAAGGTAAATACAATGTGTTCCAAAAGATATGGAAACATTTTTTGCTATTCTTGGAAAATTTAAATACTCACAATGAGGACTGACTAAACGCTCTCTAGCTAATTTTGACTATGTATTCATTCTTATAGTGGCTGTAAATCTGTTATCTTCATGTTAATTCCAAATGTACTCACTTGCTCAAAAATGTATGACACTTAAACACTGACGTCGGGATGCATAGAACCAGGGAGGACATTACCTTCACCCCATATCTAGCCTGTGGACTGTGATTAAATCTCTTGGACTAAGTCTCAACATACTCCCCTGAGATGTCAATCTTAAAACATTTTGTCTCACTGTATTCATCTAATGTTGGTCACCTTGAATGTTTAAATTGTTAATGTGTTTTGTTTGCTTTTTTTTTTTTTTTTTTTTTTTTTTTTTTTAGGTTTGTCAGGTGTTTTGTCCACTTGTGAGTTATTTGTCTGTATGTCTTTTTGAATTGTAAAAGACAATAAACAGATTTTTGAGAAAAAACCGTTGACTTTGCATGTAAACTCGCCGCTTCTGCTGCACCTGCTGCGTCCGGTTCACAGCGAGCACAGCATTAATTTGTTTCACCATGTTTTTCACATCAGCTGTGAGATGGGCACGCATGGAGTCAGATTAACAGATGGTGTGGTGATGAGTGGAAAAAAAACCACCTGGTCTCCTTACATTCACCTCCCTCAGCCACTATTTCATCATCTCCTCAATGAGGTGGTCTCAAAAGTCGCAGTTGCAACACCAAAGGGCGCACCGCACATTTTGAGGGGAAAAAAAGACGTTTATGTGCGCCTTATAGTCGTGAAAATACGGTAATTAGGATAATAAATATAGAGTATATGCAACATAATTTTTTTTTAATTTTGTTCATAATCTAAACCTGACATGTTATCAATATGACAAATTAGATCCCGCTGTGTACTTGTTTAAATAGCACTGTGTTTGAAACAAAGCTGCTTTAGATTTTTAAATAAAGATTTCTTCACAACAATTGCTCATATCCTCATAATCTTTCACATTGGCCATATGTGGGAATGTTTGTATCGATTGTGAAAATTGAAGTGTTTAGCTTTATTGAGATAATTGAAGTTAAAGATGCTAGAATTGGAGGCCAAAAATTTCAGGAATTTTCCAAATACGTTTGAACCACTGCTCCAATCCGGCCGATATTTTAGGGATTGAATATTTTTAGGACCCTCCATAGATTTACCAAGTTTGAAGTGTTTGGCTTTATTACTTTTAGAGATAATTGGAATCAAAGATACTATTAGAGGCCAGAAATGCAAACATTTCAGGAATTTTCCACATAAGTTTCCTCTAGAATCACTGCTCCAATCCGGCTGATATGGGAACTGGAACCACACAGGAGGTCTTCAACAGGGTGGGGACCCCCCCAGGCTGAGGCTCAGGTTGTACATGTAGCTGAGGATCTGACAGAGCTCATCTGCACAGGTCCTCAGCAGCCTGGGGGGGAGGCCGTCTGGTCCTGAGGCCTTCCTCTGTTTCAGCCTCCTCAGCTGCCTTCTCACCTGCATTGGTGTTACTGTGAGGGGGGAGGAAGGCACGACTGGAGGTGTGGATGGGTCGGGGGTTGGTGGGAGTGGCGGTGGTGGGGGGGAAAGGTCTCTGGGGGGCTGGTGGTTGGAGGTGTGTGGAGAGTTGAGGGCAGGGAGGGGACCAGTGTGAGGGGAGTCAAACCGGGTGAAAAGCTGTTTAACTCGTCTGCAAACTTGGTGTAGGCACAATGCTCTCCACACAGAAGGTCATGTAGTCAGTGATGCATTCGGTCAGGCTGTTGATGTCCTCACCATTGGAACATGCTCCAGTCTGTGGTGCTGAAACAATCCCTCAGCTCCTCAGTGGTGTCATCCGACCAAACTTTCACTGACTGTGCAATTGTCCTTCTCACCAGTGGAATGTATTGGGGGGGCAGGTACACAAGGTTGTGACATGACCCAGCGGGGGGAGGGGGGCGGAGGTGTATGCATCCTTAACATTTGCATAAAAAAGGTCCAGCCTTTTATTGTTCCTGGTTGCATCTGACGTATTGTGTGAGCGTGGGGAGAGTGGAGCAGAGTGAAGAAGTCTGTTCTAACAAATCCCTATGAAAAGGGTGGATTAAACTTTATTGATTTCTGTACTCTAAATAATACCTTTAAAATAAATTGGCTGAAACACTTCTTTAAAAACCCTAACTCTATCTGGAACGTCATACCATGTCACTTGCTGTCAAAACTGGGTGGTTTGAGCTTTTTCTTAACCTGTAACTATGATATTAATAAAGTCCCGATAAAAATGTCAGCCTTTCACCGCCAGGCCTTCCTTTCATGGTCCCTTATTTTCAAACACAACTTTTCACCCAACAAATATTTTATCTGGAACAATAAAGACATATTGTTTAAACATAAATCCTTATTTATTGATTATTGGTTTAATAATAACATTATTTTGGTTGACCAATTATTTAACAAAGAGGGTCTACTTTACTCTTATAAAGAGTTTCTAGAAGAATACAAAATTCCTGTGTCTCCTATAGATTATGCCAAAGTCTTTGGAGCAATTTCTTCTGGTATTTGCACGTTATTTAAAGCTCAACCAAGATTGGACACACAACAACAAACCTTATCAGTACTGACTGACACTCCAGTTGGTAAGATTTGTTTTTCTTGTAATAATGGTAAGAACAATAAAATGATTAGATCCCTATTGCTTGAGATCCCTAAAGCAATATCATTTAAAATAATTCATAAGTTTTACCCGCCTAATAATCATATTGTCAAAAAATTTAAAAAATACATTGAAGTATTGTGGGATGGGAGTCAGTATTAGTAACGATGACGTGATTGGGACGGTACAGGATTAAACACTAACGGGAGCAGACGGGACTGGGAGCAAACCAATAATAACAAAAAAAATAGGATCGATGCCAAAAAATAAAATAAAATAAAATAGAAAGAAAAAAAATCCAGTACTGGCGCGGCGCCGCCATTTTGTAGTTTTTTTCCTTGAAGCCTACACTATAATGCGAGTCAAAAAAACTACACGACCCAAAAACCATCACTGCTTCCGCTCTGAGTTTTTCTCCCAAGCTCAAAAAAAAAAAAAAACAAGAATGGGAGTGGTGGAGCAGCGGGAGTCATTCTGAATAGGAGCGGGATGGGAGTAATTTCACCAGGAGTGGGACGGGACAGGATTTAGATTTCTACTCTGGCCCTGGATCTGGACGGGACACAATTTTTTTCTGTGGGAGTGGGACGGGACAGGAGTGAAAATCCACTCCCGTCTCAGACTCTAGTCTGAAACTTGTTTACCACGCTTTGGAAACGCACAGCACGATCACGTGACCAAACTCCCGCGGCAGATAATAAAGTCTTAAACTCACTGCGAGTAATTCCACATCTGGGCTGCATATCTGCTGCTTTCCGTGAATATGAGCCGAGCCGCACCATCTCTCATTCACAAACACCGTCAGACCATGACGCATATAATATGGAATAGGGTAAATAGAATTATAAAAATATCTAAACACTGTGGCTATAAGGCATGCAATATAATAGACCTATATATACAGTAATATAAAAATGTAGAATGATAATCCCTATGGTCTAATGTAATAAAAAAAGTGATTTAAAAAAAAATAGAAAAATATTCTGCCACAGCTGGGACCGAACCCTCAACTTTCAGAACAGCAGACCACTCACTCTACCCTCTACACTAACTGCTTGCAACACGTAACGCCCATCCCAGTTTGCTAATTGAGCTATCTAATCCTGACTCATGGGACGCCGAAATGGACTCAGACTGCCGCCTAGTGGCTATAGTAGTCACATGTTTTTCACGCAATTCGTGAAACACGGGGAGCGTGAGTGAAGTGTCCATTTCCAACCAGCGCACACATCAACTGACAATATGCCAAATAAAGGTCAATATTCTATATATTATATATTTTTATATTGATATTTTTGGTTGCCATGGCGGTGCTCCAAAGCAGCGGCCAAGAACGGACAATTTCGATAAGTTCACATAATATACAGTTTAATACGATACAGACTAGACATCGACCCCGCATCTATGATCACCAATGCCTACTAGAGCTACGGTCACAAAATGTTTTAAATCCAGATATTTTTGACCGTCTAAAAAAGTTTCGGAGTGCTACGGACGGATGTCAACAATACAACAGCGGAACATAACTGCCGAAGGAAGAGATGTGCGAGACGGAGAAAGCGAGGATGCAGAGGGGGGCTAACACCCCTCCGCAATTGGCTGCTAGACTTCCTCACGAACAGATCTCAGTCAGTCCAGGTTGGACAGAACACCTCTGATGTCATCATCTTAAGCACAGGTTTCCCTCAGGGCTGCGTCCTGAGCCCCCTGCTGTTCACCCTGATGACACATGACTGTGTCCCCAGGTTCACCACCAATCACATTGTGAAGTTTGCAGGCCACACCACAGTGGTGGGCCTCATCAGAGACGACAACGACCTGGACTACAGAGAGGAGGTGGAGCAGCTGGTGGACTGGTGCAGAGATAACAGCCTGATCCAGAACGTGGAGAAGACGGAAGAGATCATTGTTGACTTCAGGAAGAACCAGCCTAACCATGCTCCACTGCTCATCAACAGCTCAGCTGTAGAGGTGGTCAAAAGCACCAAATTCCTGGAGGTGCACATCACAGACACCCTCACCTGGAATGTAAACACCACCTCACTGGTCAAAAGGGCACAGAAGCGCATGTACTTCTTGTGGAGGATGAGGAGAGCCCACCTGCCCCCACCCATCCTCACCACAGAAGCACCATAGAGACCGTTCTGACTATCATGGTTTTAAAGAAACCTAAAGTTGTTTTTGGACTGATTTCAGATAGAGAAATTCAGATTTCACCGCTCTGAGACAGTGGTGGGACTATGGGAAAGTTCAAATAAAACTTTTCCTGCATACATCCTCTAAATAAACATTTATTAAGCAGTGTGAAATTAGCAGTAGAGTGAAAGTGTATGTTTGCCATTGTAAAAGCCTGGATAACTTACCAGAGAGTTCCGATTTTTTTGCTAATCCTCCTCCAGGCAAGGTCCTTTCTGCTTCCATCTCTCTACTGATAACATGATTGGTCATAAATAGCTGGATGAGAGCAAACAGCGATTATCAATTTATCTTCCATTGTTGAATAAATCCTGGGTTTTTTCCTGTCTTTCCCTCCAGTCTGAAAACACAGCAACGTTATTTGGCAGAGCTTCTCTCTGATTGGTTGATTTAGTGCGTCGAGCAGCAAAAGTAAAATTTTTCCAACTGGAGCAGCAGCTGCATTTGCGGCACTCCGTGTGTGTCAGATGCTCAAACACTCACGACAAGCTGCACCTGCTGCTCAAAACAAGCTGTGGCATGTTTTGCTACACCTTGATGCGCGTCAACCATTGACTTTGCATGTAAACTAGCTGCTCCTGCTGCCTCTGCTGCTTTTGGTGTGAACGTAGCTTTACAGCTGTTTATTTACTAAACTTGTACTCTCTTCTCTGGTCATCATTTCAAGATTAAATATGGACACTGGTGTCCAATGTCCAAAAACCATGATCGTGGCATGTGGCACAACAAGGGTAACGAGAAACTGGGTTTACATAGACAAGTGAATGAAATGAGTAATTAAGCCAGTCATCAGCACCAAGATCATGATACAGATACACTTTAAAATATCAATGATTCTAAGACCTCTGAGTTTTTCTTCCAATTAACGTCAACATAACTACCAAATAAAATACATATATGGTGTGATCTATTGATTAATGGAATAATAAAATAAACTTTATTGTATTAATAATGTTGTCACTGTGTTATTACAATTGTTATTATGAAGTACAATTTCAAACTTAAGATGTTTTCGAAAGTAATGTACATATTATGGCAAACAAACAAAACAAACAAACACATAACATTAAAACCAAATTTTAGAACACTCATAAAGCAATGTATAAAACAACAAAAAACACTGATATCACTAAGAGACGCTATTTTTAATAGCTTAATATATATTAATTTATTTACTTTTACTTAGTGTTCTCTTTAAATATAAGAGAATAATTATAAAACAATGGAGAAATCAGATCTTCTCACATTGTAAAAATTAGATGGCCACTAAAGGTTGTATGACGATTTGAATCATCAAATATCCTTGTGTTGGACCACTGACGCAAAAACACAACATCTCCAGGCTCTAACAACAAGGTGACTCCTTTGCCTGAAGAACCAAAACCATTAACTTGACTCTCATATGCAATCAAAACATGTTCTCCATTCTTGACCAGCCCAGCACCTGAAGCCTGTGAAGGATGTCCATGTGCACCGATATAGAACTCAAAGTGGTAGACTCCTCTTAGTGGGGCTGTGAAAAACCCTGATGAAAAGTAATAACATAAATAATAATAACAATAAGTTTGAAAACTTTTGACAAAAAATCCCAGATGTCACTTAAAACCATGAAATCTAGAATCACCAAACATGATATAAATGGTATTTTTTCCTAATGTTACATCATCCTTCCAGCACATTCTGACCAAAGTTTGGCATTTGTTCTGAATTATATAAATTTACAGTATATGAAATGATTATTAAACCTAGTTACCTGTGTTAGGGTTGTAGGCATTTGCAATATTTGTAGTAACATGCCTGAAGACCAGAGGGACCCGCGTGTTAAATGGACCAAGAGTTGCTGAGCCTGAGGCCAACAAGGAAGCTGAGAAAGCCACTCGTTTCACTAGAAGGAAGAAAGTATTGTGTTTGGTTTGGTGTTAATTAAGAAGTAATATTCACATTAGGTGAAGAATTTTTCACAACATCTACAATTTAAAAAGTGCTAACTTTTTCATGAGAGCAGTGCTGTAATTCTTTAAATAATGTACTTAAAACTTAGCCTGGGTGCCATTCCGAACTTAGTCCCGCCCACAAGGTTTGAGGTTGGGAAGTTCGGTCTGGCATTGCTCCATAGTAGCTCGAGTATGATCGCCCACCCTCTGGCGATCCAATCAAATTGTCAGGGCGGGCTTTATACAATGATGGACAGATGATCAACAGTAACGTAATCAACCACGTGACCAAAGCGCGCTTGGGTGACAACAACAATGGCTGGTACCGGAGAGTTTAGGTGAGTAGATTCTGCTATTAGGTCTGTTCTAGAAGATATCGACAGCAAATTAATTTTAAAAGAGGAACAGAGAAACGCGATCAAGGCTCATCTTCTTATTCTAGGCGTGCAACTGCATGCTTTGATTTTTGTTGACAACAACTATGCATCGCTTAACATACGTCACGCACTCCGTTGCTCTTATTGGTTGTAGGTCTATCCAATTGAGTGCAGAGGCATTTTTTTTCCTGGTTCATTCGAAACACGCCCCATAATTACAGCTCTATGGAGCAGTATCAGACTCATATTCTGACTAGAATTGAGTAGGACGACGTCAGGCTACTTAAAACTAGTAGCACATTGAGAGTGCGGAACGGTGACAAACGTTCCAACACGGTTTGCCTAGAGACTCTTGCAGTGGAAACCGTGTTCAGAGTGAATTCTTCTTATTGGTTGTGATTATTGACAAAGTTTATTTCTGGATTCACAAACCTTCTCCTTCTTTCTTCAGAGCCTCCACCTGATTTTCAGTGATGTTTGCCCTGCTTTTAATATTGATAAGATCTTCTATCTGAGCTGAAATAATACAAAGCAAAACATTCGTTATGAAATACATCAATAATGTAAATAATAATAATCATATATTTTAAGTTTTATAACCTTTTGCTAAAACCCATACAGCAGACGATAGGACTAGGCTTAGGTTTTCCAAAAAATAATTAATTAATTGATTCTGTATTTCTGTGGTAACTAGTGTTGCACTGATACCAGTATCGGGTGGGGCCCCGATCCAGCACTAAAATGGTATCAGTATCGGCGAGTACCAACAAATAAGGCACTGATACCATTTTGAGAGCCAAAAGTTTTTTCAACTATTGTCACCCATTCCAGGAAGGCAATAAAAAGTTCCACTAGATTCACTTTGTATTAGTCCTTCTCCTGCTTCACAAAGGTAGGCAGCAGCTTGACAAAGCCATGATGGCAATTATTTTACATCCAAGTAGTTTGCAGTTCTTCATATAAAACACACACATCAGTTTCTAACAGATGGTATCGTGATAGGCCAATACTGCACAGCCAGGTATCTGGTATCGGGGCCAAAAAATGGCATCAGCACAACAATAGTTAGAAAATTTCTTTCTTTACATTTAGATATGTCTGATGCAAAAGTATTGGTTATCATGTAAGATTTTGCTTGAGTTTACATATGGTGATATTTAAAAAAATGAAGTTAATACCAGGGCCGGCCCATGGTCTAGGCTGTATAGGCAAATGCTAAGGGCGCCATTCATCCAGGGTGCGCTGTGATGGTGGGAATTAAAGAAAATAAAAGTGGAACTTATATCTTTATAGTTATTTTCATATCAATACTATTACTTCTTAGTATGAAAATAATAAGCCAGCATTAATGGTACTGTATACCAAAGCCTTTGGTAATGTTATAGATAACTTTTCCCAGAAAGACTGGGAGAGTAAAATAGTACAGTAGCAGATGAGGTTGACTAGTTAGTGCAGTATTAAAAAGACACCCCTACAGTAGTAAAATCTTTTTTTTTTTTTGTAACATTATGATACGTGCACTTCCTACTCGATGCAAACTTAATTTTTTTATTTGTTGTGCCAATGCTGGTTCCTCTAGTACCTTTTGGGCCATACCAATTTCTGCTGTGCTTTATTTATATGTTATGTCGCTTGTTTAGCGTGTTTAATGCAATATTACTCTGCAAATGCTATTAAGAGAAATATTTTGTATTATTTGTTTCTAATTTTGACTTTGTCTTATTTACTCAGTTTCAGAGTTATTTAAATCTGTTTTCATTAATCCTCAGTAAAAGAAAAAAGTAAAAGACAAGCCTATTAAATTTTTTTTTGTGAGCATCTAAACTGGCAGTGGAACTGACTGTGATGCAGGGGGACACCAACTAAATGGTTGCCTAGGCTGCAAAATTGGTTAGGGCCGGGCCTGTTTAATACAAAAGTACTGTTTATACTTTGAACTTAGTGTTCCTTTCTAATAGTATTTTCACTTTTTTTAAATACCTTGGTGCAGTTGTTTCACCTTGTCCATCTCTTGTGTTTGAACTGTGTGTGAAAAGAATAGAAAAAAAAGGATTTCGTTAAGTTATTGCTTTGAGGCATTTTTTCTTCAGAGCCTCCCACTGGTTTTTAGCGATGTTTGCCCTGGTTTTAACATTGATCAATTCTTTTACCTGAGCTGAAACCATACAAAGCAAAATATTAATTATTAAAACACAATAAAATATTAACAATACATATGTTTTTTTTAAGAATTCTTATAAAAAATTGCCAAAACTCATAAAGCAGACAATATGAACAGCCCACATGTTTCTAAGAAGTCATATTTATTTATTTATTTCTGTGTAAAACAATTTTTAATTATGTATCTCTGATACAAACAAATTTGTAATAGCACAAGATTTTCAAATTTTTTTGTTTATGTTTTACTCTAAGCTGGTGTTCCTTTCTCTATACATTTTTGCACTTTTTCAATACCTTGGTGCTGTTGTTTCAGCTTGTCCAACTCCTGTGTCTTAGCTGTGTGTAAAAAGAAAAGAAAAACAAAGTTACTGTTTTGAGGGATCATTGTAGAGTCAATGGGACAGTGCAAATAATAATAATAGCTGGTTTTCCTTAGATAGAAAAAAGTTTACAAATCTGACCATTTTGTGATTGAATTATCTTTGTAAAATGTCATAACATGATGTGTTGTGTAGCAGTGCTATAAAATAATATAGTATACAAAAGTCTCTTTTAATTCAGAATTCTTATTTGTATATAGTTTAGATTATGTACATTTTTATCTCCTCTTTCTACTCGTTTTTGTTATTGTAACAATTCCCAAATGTGGGCGTTATGACAGCAGTTCTCCTGCAGGAAGTGAAAAAGACATTTAAAAAAAATACATTTTGGGATTATTTTGCTAACATGCTAATGTATATCATCATGTAAACAAGATTTGAGATCAGCAGAATCTATTTTAAAAAGAATCATCCATCTGCAGTTCCTTGCAGATTGTAAGGGATATATTTGTACTGCACTCTGTATATTCAAAATTAGCTCTTTGTAAAATGAGCAAATGATTACATTTTCTTCACAATGAAAGCAGCAATAATGTAGTTTGATAAAAACCTTGGTACAGCTGTTTTAGCTTGTCCAACTCATCTTTCTGCAGCTCCAGCTCTTTCGTGTTAGCTATTGTAGAAATAAAAAAAAACAGTAAATTATACTGTTACTTCTTGAGACAAGCATTCAAAGAAACCATTGTGAATGCTAAACATTTGTAATTAAATATACCTTCATGATCCCTCTGTAGGTACTTTGTCTCCACCTTCAGTCCAGCCACCGAGGCGATCACCTCTCTTAGCACAGCATTGATGTCCTGTGGAATTGTTTGTTGGGGGTCAGGAAGATTTTCTGTGTCTTCGACCTGTGATCCATTTTTCCTAGAATGGGAAATAATTTCATTGTCCATCAAAGCCTGGAGCTGAGATATAGATAGAGAGCTGATTAGCAGCAGTGCTCGGAAAAACATTGTCATCTCCATTCTAAGGTTAAGTCTCTGCAGGTCTGCTTTGTGGGCTGTGTGGAACCCAGGCCTTAAATATAGCATGAAACACAAAGGACTAATCATTAACCTGTTTTAATAGGGTTTTTTTGAGAAACACGTGCAGATAAGGCCTTGAAACCTTATCTGCACCTTATATTGTTCCCTTTTGACTTCAGGGAACCTTCGGGTACAAATCCTTAATATCAACCCCTGAGATGGATCTTTAATCTCAAATCTGAATCATAGGAGATATGAAATCATCTTTTCTGTAATCCACATTTTCAACATATTTCACTGTTATTAGGTGTTATTTGGCTTCCCTGCAAGATCAGAACCTTTTTTAAGGACCTGGTTTCTCAGGGAAACATACATCAGCAGGTAAAGTTCTCTTTGATTATGTGAAGCACTTCATGGGCCAAGCCTCTGCTATTTTGGTCGATATGAAGAAGGATTCACTGAAATCCCCTATCTCTCTTATAGGCCAGTTCCTTCTGTCTATAGAAAGGATGAACACAGCATTTTATTATAGCTGCATTGTTATAACTTATTGGCTGTTGTTTTGATAGCACAGTACTGGGCCTTCTATTACTGTAAGCGTATGAAACACTTTCTTGTGACAGACCTGGCAAGGTGTCTTTTATTGTGTATATAGGCTATATCTGTCTAATAACCTAAAGCTAAAGCATCCTCCCAGTCTCGTTATTTTATAACAGCACAGAAACAAAAAGCTGTCATGATGGGTTTAAGGTTCTTAGCCCACATGCAGAACACAATGGAGGCTGGGTAAAAGTTTAATAGAGTTTATTGAAGGATTCAGAAACACAAGATTGTCATGATGGGTTTAAGGTTCTTAGCCCACATGCAGAACACAACGGAGGCTGGGTAAAAATTTAACAGAGTTTATTGAATGGTTCACAAAAACACGAGGTCATGAACTGGATCAGGAACTGGTCCGGGCTGGTTCACTGAAGTCTGCAGAGATGATAGTTTGATTAGGAGGCAGGCAGATGAGTTATGAGTCTTTGATAATTCAAGAGTATACCTTGACTGAGTCCGGGCTTCTCTTTGAGAGAGAGGGGGAACCGTTGGGTCCAGAGACTGTTTGTTCAGCAGAGTCCAAGAGCAGCTGCAGTGTCTAGCTTCTGACTTAAATGGCAGACCTTGATCAGAGTTTCCAGCTCTTACTAAGAGCAGCAGGGGAATCCACATAGGAATCTTCAGGTTTGGCTCACTAGGGCAATCTCGGCAGGTTAAGCTCATCCAGAGCTTCAGGCTAGAGACAGGTTTCCTGTGAGGCAAAAACAGAGGAGAATTAGAATCTGATCTCTCTCAAGAGACCGCTAAGATTCTTCAGGTTCAAGGCTCAGGTCGCTAACCAAACTAGGTCAACACTGCGGTGTCGAAGCAAGGTCTGGCAGCTGTTTATAAAGGGAAGGTCTCTTGATGAGTAGATGCGTCTCAGGTGTGCTTGAAGACTCCAGCTCCGGGAGACCCACGGCACACTCTGCTGGAGGAAGGTGGTACAGGTCCAGATCCCAACAGTACCCCCCTCTCAACGACCGCCTCTTGGCGGTCCAGAAGATGTCGACGGGAGGGAGCTCTCATACTCCTCGATCAGTGAAGGATCGAGGATATAAGAGCCAGGCACCCATGTGTGGTCCTGCGGACCGTAGCCCTCCCAATCGATGAGGTACTGCCAACCGCGACCTCACCGACGGGAGTCCACGATCCGGCGGACGGTGAAGGCAGGATGTCCATCGATGTCCAGGGCGGGTGGAGGGGAGTCGGATGGAGGGCACAAGGGCATAGAAACAACTGTCTTAATCTGGGAGACATGGAACGTGGGATGGATACGGAGACTCGGAGGAAGGTGTAGATGTACAGCAGAGGGGTTGATAATCTGTGCTACCTTGTAGGGACCAATGAATCGGGGGGACAGTTTTCGAGACATGCCCTTGAGGGGAATGTCTCGCGTGGAAAGCCATACCTCTTGGCCTATGGAGTAGTCAGGGTCCGGGCGTCTCTTGGAGTCAGCGAAGCGTTTAGTAGAAACAGAAGAGTGGTTGAGGGTGGCGATGGTGTCCTTCCAGACCCTCTGACAACTACTGATGTGCTGATGGACTGAACGGACCGAGATCTCTCTCTCGTCTGCAGGGAAAAGTGGAGGCTGATAACCGAGACATACCTGAAACGGGGATAAACCGGTAGAAGCTGACTTGAGCGAGTTGTGGGCGTATTCGTTTCAGGTCAGGTACTGACTCCAGTCAGTGGGGTTGTTTGAGGTCAAGCAGCGGAGAGTGGACTCTAGTTGTTGATTCATCCTCTCCGTCTGCCCGTTAGACTGTGGGTGATAACCAGAGGTGAGCGAAGACTTACAGTTCAATGCTGAACAAAAGGCTTTCCAGACTTGAGAGATGAACTGTGGACCGCGGTCAGAGAGAATTTCCTGTGGGATGCCATGGAGCCGGAAAACATGCTTCACCAGAAGCTGTGCTGTCTGGAAAGCCGTGGGAAGTTTTCTGAGGGGAATTAAATGGCAAGACTTGGAGAAACGGTCGACGATGGTTAAAATGGTGGACATACCTCTGGAAATCGGGAGACCAGTGACAAAATCAACAGCAATATGAGACCAGGGACGGGTAGGAACAGGTAGAGGATGCAGCAGGCCTGAAGGTGGTTGGTGAGAAGTTTTGTTTCTGGCACAGATGGAACATGCCAACACGTACTCCTTTACGTCCTTGTGTAAGTATGGCCACCAGAAACTTCTTGAAATCAGGGCAATCGTTCGGCTCACTCCCGGGTGACCGGAAAACTTAGCTGTATGCATCCAATGGATCAAACGGGATCTGACAGAAGAAGGAACATAGGTTTTATTTGGAGGGCCGTTACCTGGGTCAGGTTCAGAGGCTAGGGCAGAGTTGATGAGATCAGTGATCTCCCAGGAAACCATTCCAACAGTACAGGAGGCAGGAAGAACAGGCTCGGGCATCTCAGGTTGATCAGCAGAGTAAAGACGAGAGAGAGAATTGGGCTTGACGTTCTTGGAACCAGGTCTGTAAGAGATAATGAGATTGAAACAGGAGAAGAGCAAAGACTATCTAGAATGACGTGGGTTAGCTTGTTTGGCTCCACTCCTCCAAGGCGAGTTTGATGGCTAGAAGTTCTCGGTCCACAACATCATAGTTTTGCTCTGCTGGTGAGAGTCTACGGGAAAAAAAAGGCACAGGGGTGAATCTTTGGTCTGAGTCGAATTGTTGAGACAAAACTGCTCCAATGCCGGAGTCAGAGGCATCCACCTCTAGGATAAACTGCTTAGAAGGATCTGGTTGGATCAAAATGGGAGCTCTAGAAAACAGGGTTTTTAACTTTTCAAAAGCGTTTTGAGCTTCAGGTGTCCATTGAAATGTCTTCTTTACCGAAGTCAGGGTTGTGAGAGGTAGAGCTGTTTGACTGTAGTTCCTTATGAAGCGTCTGTAAAAGTTCGCAAAACCAAGGAATCTCTGAAGCTGTTTGTGGTTTTCAGGTGTCGGCCAGTCCAGAACTGCCCTTATCTTGTCTTCGGATGGCTTAAAGAATTAGTACACCCAAAACATGATTAGCCTTCATTTTCTACTCACCCCCATGCTGAACAACACTCTGGAGTACTTTTTTGATATCTCAAATGCATCTGGAGATCTGGGAGGCTTCTTGCTGTCTGCTGACATTCAAATAATGGAGGTCTATTGTGCCCGAGACAGAAAGGTCCATAAAAGTCCACAAAAACGTGTCAATATTCCTCCATATTGCTCGTCCAATGTATTCCAAGTGTCCTGAGTGGGTAGCATCAAGAATTTACTCGGAACGAAGTCATTTAGAATGTTTTTAGAGCATAAACAGTAGTGTATAGGATTTCCTGAAAGCGCGCTCATGCGCGTTCACGACGCTACGGAAGCCGGCAGACCAAACCTGCGCATTCAGCTCGGCAAAGAACTCATGCTCTTCCTCAACACTGAAGTCCTCAGACATTTTTCTTTCGTTGTTTCTTTCTTTGCACAGGTAAACAGCACATTCCTTCTTCTACGCTTGCATTATTGGCAGAGCAGACGCTGAATGCGCACTTTCATCTGGTTTGGTGTGCCGGCTTCCGTAGCGTCGTGAACGCTTTTATGGACTTTTCTGTCTCGGGCACCATGGACCTCCATTATTTGAATGTCAGCAGACAGCAAGAAGCCTCCCAGATCTACAGATGCATTTGAGATACCAAAAAAGTACTCCAGAGTGTTGTTCAGCATGGGGGTGAGTAGAAAATGAAGGCTAATCATGTTTTGGGTGTACTATTCCTTTAACCTGCCCGCCCTCGAGCACAAACCCTAAAAAAGTGACAGATGGTTGGTGAAATTCACATTTTTCTGCCTTTACAAAGAGCTTATTTTCCAACAGTCTTTGAAGGACCAGGTGGACATGTTTCTTATGCTCTGATAGATTCTTGGGGTAGATCAAAATGTCGTCTATGCACACAAACACGAATATGTTCAAAAAGTCTCTGAGGATGTCATTGACGAGCGCTTGAAAACAGGCAGGAGCGTTTGTGAGACCAAAAGGCATGACCAAATACTCAAATTGGCCTAAGGGGGTCTTAAAGGCTGTCTTCCATTCGTCTCCTTCTCTTATCCTAAGAAGGTGATAAGCATTTCTCAAATCGAGCTTGGTGAAGACTGTAGCCCCCTGAACAGGTTCAAATGCTGATGCTAGTAATGGAAGTGGGTATTTATTTTTGACGGTTATCTGGTTAAGGCCTCTGTAATCTATACAGGGTCGTAGGGAACCATCCTTTTTGCCCACAAAAAAGAAACCAGCACCAAGAGGAGAAGAAGATGGACGGATTATCCCAGCAGCCAGAGACTCGTTAATATATTTTTCCCATGGTCTCACGTTCAGGCTTAGAGATGTTATAAAGTCTACTGCTGGGCAGGGGAGCTCCTGGTAATAATTCAATGGCACAGTCATATGGTCTGTGAGGTGGAAGAGACGTAGCACTGACCTTACTGAAGACTGGAGCCAGATCATGATACTCGGAAGGAACAGAAGTATGGTCAGGAGAGTCCATCTCCCCCCTACCTCTAGGAAACTGAACAGCGGGAGCTGCAGAACGAAGACATGTCTCATGACAGGGAGTGGACCAAGACTCAATGTGGCGTTCAGCCCAGTTAATATGGGGATTATGTCGTTCCAGCCACTCGAATCCAAGCACCAAAGGGGAACATGCAGAAGGAAAAACAAAAAAAGTTAATGTCTCACAATGATTTCCGGAGACAGCTCTAGAGGTTGTGTTTGATGAGTGACTTGATGGAGTTTCTTTCCATCAATAGCGGATACTCTGAGAGGCTTGGATAACGGAACTGTTTCAATCTGTAATTGCTGGACCAGGTTAGAATCAATGAGATTACGCTCACATCCAGAGTCAATAAAAGCAGACAAGGTGAGATTCTGGTTTGAAAAAAAAAGTGTAGCAGGAAGCATCAAATGAGGAGCCTTTTCAGTTTTCAAATGGCCCGTCAGACTCCTCAATTCCTCTGACGGGCCCTGGCTTTTGACTTAGCCGGGCATGAAGCTATGAAATGGCCAGTCTCACCACAGTATAGACACAGTTTGCCCCTAAATCGTCGTTGTCTTTCCTCAGGGGATAGCCTTGTGTGTCCAATCTGCATGGGTTCGACCTCCGCTCCATCTGAGTGAGAGACTTGGACAGGCACAGAAAGAGCCTGGTTTTTAGACTTTGGCTTGGAACTGGATTCTGCGGATCCAGAAAAAACAGAAGCATTATTAAATGCAGGAGAGTTAGAATCTGATCTCTCACTTGAGACAGCAAGATTCTTTCAGTTTCAGAGGCTCAGGTAGCTAACCAAACTAAGGTCAACACTGCGGCGTCGAAGGAAGGTCTAGCAGCTGGTTATAAAGGGGAGGTCTCCTGATGAGTAGATGCGTCTCAGGTGTGCTGGAAGGCTCCAGCTCCAGGAGACCCACAGTGCACTCTGCTGGAGAAAGGTGGTACAGCTCCAGATCCCAACAAAAGCATCCGGGCCTACAATGGATCAAGGTCAGAGTATGGCATCGACCCTCAGCTGCCCTGGTTGGTCCACCCCATACTTAGTCATCACTAAAGGGCAATTCTACTCTGCCTTAAAGAAAATCACATGAACTTCACTTGATTCACATTTTTTTTTTATCTATGTTTTATGGAAAGCCAAATAGTTCAGAAGCATGTGACCCCTGGTGCGTGCTGCTTGTGAGTTGCCATATCCAATCTAAGTTTAAGTCTCTGCAGGTCTGCTTTGTGGACTGTGTGGAACCCAGGCATTAAATATCTAATGAATTACCAAGGACTAATCATTAACCTATTTTGATAGTGTTATTTAGAAACACGTGCAGAAAAGGACTTGAAACCTTGGCCTTTCGACTTCAGGGAACAATAAGTACAATTGAAAGCAAACATAGAAACGTTATCTGTTGGTAGAGATGTATCTTTAATCTCAAATCTTTACTGTAATCCACATGTTCTACACATTTCACTTAATAAAAAAAAAAATTACAAGTTTCAAGGATATAATATTTTGGAGTATAATATAAGTTGTACCATATTAAGGACAATATGTCAGGGTGTGTTTTTCTTTAACAATTGACATTGTTAAACTGGTATGAAAGTCATGTAGCTCATATTATGACTCCTGATGGGAATTTCTCAGTTGTCAAAGATCATGTCAATCTGGAGTGATAGCTAAAGTAGAATATGTAAATGTTCGCTAATTATTAACTTTTTTATATTATTTAGAAACACGTGCAGATAAAAAGTGCTTATAATGCTTTTATTAAGTAAACAGCAATAAAATACTCATCGGTTTGTTGATAGAAAGTCTCTGGGTCATCAGATAGTCACAAGGAAAGCACAATGTTTGGTCCTTCTTTAAATAATAAAACATCAAACTCTCAGAAATGTTGTTATATTTAGGGATCTCTGGAATTTCTATTAAACCTGGATTTAGAAGAATAACACTTCATATTGATTACCAGTTCACAATTTCTAAGCATTTAAAATATTCCAATTAGCTTACTTTACTGCCAGGAAGGTTTTACTATTTCCTTAATACATGTTTGGTAAAGATATGAACAGATTACTGTGGAGCAAAGTGTGTAATGGTCAGTATTTGGGGACTGTCATTATATTCCATTTTCTTCAATATTTAACTGTTGATTATGAGCTGATGGTTCTAGATTCTTTATACCATACTTGTACCTCTGAGGTATATCAAGACTTTATTAAACGGTGTCTTTAATATTGTAAAAATATCTTAAATGAATCCAGGAAGCTATCAAAAGACCAGAGAGATTTTATCCACTTTGGACCATCATCACTACAAATAAGCTGAAGCTGATTTATTTTTTCATGTCAATTGTGAGACATGAGGATATCTGATTGTTTTAAACAAAAATATCCAACAGTTAGTGTCAGTGTGCGAAATCCCTGTCAATATTTGGGGGGGGTCCCCATCTCCCGAATGTTGCACAATACCGATCGAATTTTTCTCAATATGCAGTAGTGTCATGTTGGGGTTTAGGTGTCTAACCCACATGCAGAAACACTCTCTGAGGCAGGGAAAAGTTTAAAGGTTTATTTACAAATATTTACAAAAATGTGAACTGGAACCTGGCTGGTCAGACTGGTCACGGCAGGATCACCACTGACGAGGACAGAGAAGTTAGAGGAGTTCCAGGGAAACTGCAGTTTACAGATGTAGGAGTAAATACTTGCTCCGAGGTGGAACTGATCAGCAGCGGGGGAACCTTGAGGGTCTAGAGGCTAGTCGGCAGGCAGAGGGCTGAGGGCAGAGGCTTAACTGAGTGCAGGCTGGCAGAGGACTGAGGGCAAAGGCAGAGGCTGAACTGAGTGCAGGCAGGCAGATTCCAGACAGAGATATTCTCCAGGATTTCAGGTCTTTTGACAGGGCTGGATCTGAGAAGCAGAGAGAAACAGTTTCAGGCAGGTTCACAAAATCAGGGAAAACAGATCTGAGAGGCTGGCTCAGGTTTTGCAGGTACCATTACTGGCAAACACTCTCGCAGGGAAGTGTTAGCCTCCTCCTCCTTAAATGGGGCTTCCTGATGAGCAGATGGAAGACAGGTGTTGCAGTCAGCTCATGCCCCCAGGAGATCTCGTGCGCCCTCTGGTGGAGAAAGTGAGCAAAGCCTCCAGATCCCAACAAGTAGGCCTATAACATTACAATGTCAAAGTCAGCTTTGATGTCAGTTCTTCACATTCACCAGACATACAAGGACTCGAGAGGATGTTTCTCATGCACCAACAGTGAAACAGATAAAGTGCCCAGGCACAACAGATAAGATCAGTTCCTAATACTAAAATTTAAACATTCAATTTCACAATAAAATATAAAATGTACAATAATATAAAATATACAATACTTATGCTAGTGCAAAAAGGCAGATGGTAATGGTAGCAGAAAGATATTATCCTTTTTATTATTATTACTAATTATGTAAGATATATTTGTAACAGTAACAGTGCAAAATAACAGTAAATAAATATATTTATAATAGTAGTGCAGGAGACAGTTTGTCCAGAGTGATATTTTTTTAGGGAGGTCAGCTTCCTGACAGTCTGGAGACACACAAAGACTCTCTGTCTGTGTCTCTATCTTTCACACACACATGCATGCATGCACGCACATATACAATCATTTTCCAACTCCAACGCTAGGCTGCTTCACTAAGACCACAACCAAACACAAGGCCTACATCCAGGACAATTTATAAAATAGCCTCTAAGTTAGAATCGACCAAAGATGTCTCGGCTCGACTTCTTGTGGTTGCCGTCCAGGTTTCCAGGAAGGAGAGAGGTGATGTCCTGCTTTGATCCAGCTTCTCACAAATGGAAATGGGTCGAATTTGTCCAGAGGAGGTCCATTGAGGTCCACAAATAGGAGTGAAGACCTGCTGTCTTCACGCAATCTGTTCCGCGTCTGGTTGCCCGTGTTATTAATTGCGGAAAAGCCTCCTTCACACTCAGCTGAAGTGGGAAGATACGTGCGACTTGCTATGCACAGTCTTTCCAATGTTTTCCCCGGTGCAGTGCCCTGTAGTTTCCAGTCTCGAAACTGCTCCACAGCCTCCCCCATTTTTAGTACTAATTGTTGTCAACATTACGTCTTTCTTCTGTTTGGCGCGCACATGGCTAATGTGCATACGCGAACAGGATTGGCTGGCTCCACTTGGCAGAACATATTTGTGAATAAATGTTTTGAATTTTAAATACTGGACATGTTGAGCTTAAAAACATCTTAGTGACCATTGGTGACAAAACAAAAAAAAAATATTTTTTTTTTTTTACACAATTTAAGACCCCCTTTAAATTTTGCTTTTGAGGCTTTCAGGGGGTCACTAACACTAACCGCACTCTGGTTAGTGTGTTTTTTTGGACAGAAATAAAACAATTTTATTGACTTCTTGTTCAACATACAAATATTTCTAAGTAGAAGCACTCAGTGGCTGACTAAGTAATTATTTTCCTTATGGTACTTCTCATGTCATGTCTCATGGTAATCCTGCAAGCCCGCAATTTTTTTCTGCCATTGTATTTTAATGATTTAAATTGAAGGGTGCAGAAGAAACAGAAGTCCAAATGATATTGGATTCTGAGGGCTGGCACCAATACTGTCTTTGCGTGCAGAGCCTGCGTGTTGGACCAGGCTCCCATTGTTTACACTCGGGACCAGCTGCTCGCTCTACTGAGCTCTGCTCTTCCGTACCATTCACTTTTATGCCTCCAACATACAATCAAGGCGCTTTCCACAGCCGTGAGTGACTTTATTGCGATCAACCCTTAAAAAACAACATTTTAATTTAGTTAGTAGTAGCTTTGATAGATGATAGCTGGATGTGAAGATGGAGTTGTGCTGAGCCTGGTGATAACGCAAAATGTACAAAGGTATAGATATATTTTAGGGTTAAATCTATCCACTTAGTAAGCAACACTGATTGAAAATCAATTTAATATGCTGTTGTGCAATCGGGATAGAAAACATGGAAATTTTTGGCAATCAGCAACACACATTCAGTAAAGCAGTGGTTCCACAGGTGCCACATACCACTTCTAAGTACCTATGTTTTCTGACTGAGGCTTTGGTCATTTTTTTATGTTGTAGGTGCTTCCACACCCGTGGTAGCATGATACAGACTTTACAAGTGGTTCAGGTAGTGCAGCTCATCCAGGACAAAACAACAATGTGAGCTGTGGCCAGGTTTGCTGTGTCTGTCAGCATAGTGTCCTGAGGCTGGAGGCGCTATCAGGAGACAAACCAGTACACCAGGAGATGTAGAGAAGGCCATAAGAGGGCTACAGCCAGTAGTCAAGTTGTAAAAAAAAAGAAGGGTGATGGTGGATTATTATTATTTTTTTTTTTTTTTTGAAACATACATAGCCTAATTAATATAGTCTATTAACCTAAATGTATGGTATGGTTGATCCATGTCAGGTACGACAGTCATTGACCTTTCACCTTACAGTAGAACTGCAGTCAGTCCCTGGACTGGCATGGCTATCCCTGTGTGGTAATGTGGCCTTTTTGTCAAGTTGATTGGATGTCATTTTCTAATTTTGGATTTTCTTTATTTTGAACTTACTTACTTACTTGTTAGTTTCATTTTTGTGTGTTGCATGTATTTTTCTGATTTTGTTTGGAGGCCACATTACCACTCACACCTTGACACGCCCACAGCAGCGGCACAGGTGTTCCCTATCAGCCAAGCAGCGTGCAGACTGGCACACTGATAAAAAGGCGGCTGTTTGGTTGGAGGGAGTGAGACACTGGACATGGGAAGACAGAGACCGGACATGGAGAGAGCCAAACAGAGTGGGTGAGGGAGAAGCAGCAGGAGAGTTTTAGAGACCGGTTGCCGCAGGCGCACTGGAGCGAGGCGCACTGGAGCGGGGCACGCTGGAGCAAGACACGATGGAGCAAGACACGATGGAGAGCGGCGCAATGAAGAGCGGCGCAGAGGCACGCTGGCGAAAGGAGCGTGCTGGAGGTGACCTCACTGGTGCCAGCTATGCTGGCGAGGCCCACATGCTGGGGAGGAGCGTGCTTCGGAAAGAGGACCGCGCCCTCCATCGTGCCAGCTAGAGCGCATCTTTTGACAGACTGTTCCATTGACTCTGCTGCTCCTGTGGCCCTGCATTTTTATCTTTCTTTTTTTTAATCCCTTTCCTTTTAACTTATTTTATTTAGCAAACCTTTTTAGCTAACTCCTTTTTAAAATAAATTATTGAACTTTTAATCTATTAAAAGTTTTAAAGCTCTACTCACAATCGCCGCAGTCTGTTTTGTTTTATGGGTTTTTTTAGACGATGGCACCTCTCGGGTGCCACACCTGCCCCTACATAGTTAGCATGGCTATCACTGCCTCTTCATAGTTAGCATGGCTATCGCTGCCCCTACATAGTTAGCATGGTTATCCCTGCCCCTACATAGTTAGCATGGCTATCACTGCCCCTATAGAGTTAGCATGGCTAACACTTCCCCTACATAGTTAGCATGGCTATCACTGCCCCTACAGAGTTAGCATGGCTATCGCTGCCCCTACAGAGTTAGCATGGCTATCACTGCCCCTGCATACTTTAGCATGGCTATCGCTGCCCCTACATAGTTAGCATGGTTATCCCTGCCCCTACATAGTTAGCATGGCTATCACTGCCCCTATAGAGTTAGCATGGCTATCGCTGCCCCTACATAGTTAGCATGGCTATCACTGCCCCTACATAGTTACATCTGTTCATAGGATGGAGGACGATGACAGTTATTTGATGTAAATATCCTACTAAACATTTAGTAGCGCTTAGGCAATGTTAACCCCTCAAAGACTGGCTTTTTCCTGTTACCTGGTCTGGATTATAAAGGGCAAATTCTCAGCTCTGAGCTTTCTGGCTCAGTAGCTTCACCCCTGTTTAATTACTGCCACACAATAGGTGTTGGGATCTGGAGGTCTGTCTACCTTCCTCCAGCAGAGGGCACCCTAGGTCTCCTGGAGCTGAGCTGACGACCACACCTGCGGCTCATCAGTCATCAGGAGACCAGCATATAAGCAGCGGCAGGACTACACTCCAGCGCCAGAGTGTTAAGCCAGTTATGGTTAGCGAAGCCTTAGCCAACCAGCCTGTCTGATTCTCTGACTCCCCTGAAACCAGAATCTGAACCTTATCAGTTTTTGTCTTCTCTGCTTCTTAGGAAGAAACCTGACTGAACCCTGGAACTCTGGAAGAGTTTCTCTGCTGAAATATGCCTGCCAGCTCTCAGGAGCTCATCTGAAAAATCTAACTGTCAGAACCTGCCTGCCCGCCCTCAAGAAAAGGATCGGAAGAAACTCTGGACCTGAACACTGATAAGTCTGAAGTCGAGCCCTGCCGTTGCTTAGCCCTCTGCCAACTACTAGCCTCTGGACCCTCCTGGTTCCCTCCCTCTGCTGCTAAGCCTGAATCACGTCACAGGTACAAACCTGCTCAATTCCTCTGACAAGATCAACCGCATCCTGGCTAACCAAACTGTCCCTCTCTACAGAGAACCCTGTGTGACCAGTCCCCGATCTGTTTCCCAGCATCTATCCATTTAACATTGTCTTTGTTTTAATAAACAGTCAAACTTTTCATCTGCCTCCGTTGTGTTCTGCATGTGGGTGAGAAATCTGAATCCCATCATGAAAATAGGTTCATTAAAACGCAGCATTGATCATTGCTTTTTCTTGAAAAATAAAAACAAAACAAAATAGAAAAAAAACCTTGATATATTTTTTTAGGTTAAGAAGTACAGCATTTCCTCGCTGGCCGGCATTATCAATGTGATACCACTCCAACCTTTAGCAGGATTAACTAAGAAGTTGTTGACATCAGAGAGCTAGCTTATTTTAGTCAACAGGTTGATAATCTACCGGTAATTTGAACTATTCAGGTAACACACCTTTATTAAAAAACTGGGTGTTGGACCCCTTTCTCTTTCTTTTTCTGTTCTTTTTTGAAAACTGGACTTTGAATTTTTTGGGGCGCTGCATTCTTGAGCCGTGGATTGTTTTAACACACTGCTGCTTATTATCTGACATTTCCTACATATTTTCTTGTTAATTTTTATTTCAAAATAATAGTGTGTGGCAGATAAACCCCAACAACAAACAATAATTTCATTCATAATGTATTTATTAAAAATGCTTAACAATTCCTGTAATGGATGAATAGCACAATGAAAGAAATAATGTCTCATCTAAACATCCCTCACTTAACAATAAAAGTTAACAATAACTCTCAACTCCCAATAACAGATGATACTCAGCCTCAGCAATGAACAAAATAATGTCTGTTCTGTAGGCTATTGGAAAAAATAAATTAACAAATGAGCTAATTAACAAAAAATACCTCTTGTGTAGCAAAAATTATTCAAAATGTACCAAAAACGAACAAACATATCAATAGACTATCTTTACTTTCGGAGTCCAGGTGGCTTTTCAGATCCCTTGCACCTCCATTGGACACAGAAACATATGTGCTTGCTTTGCACACTGCACAAGGCCTCCCATTTGTCTCGACCCGGTCTGAAAGCGGGGAAACTCTTTTGTAAATCGTCGGTAAACATACATTTGCGCTTTTGCATGTTGTTGGCGTACTGACAGCCACGCAATCTATATTCTGATTAAGAACAGGGCTGCCCGCACTGGCGCGGCTCAGGGATTACGTCACACGCGTCGTGCACAGTGCCCTAGCGCCTGTAAATTCAATGTTCCAATTAAGGTAATTTAAAAAATCAGGACATTTCTTCACTTTCTAAAAAAAACCCGGGACGCCCGGGACAGGACGTGAAATACGGATATGTCCCGGGAAATACGGACGTTTGGTCACCCTAATTAGCCGTAGCTTTAGGCTAGGCTGCTATTAGCCGTAGCTTTAGGCTAGGCTGCTTTTAGCTTAGCAGGCAGTAATCAAACATATATTTACCGCTAGCTTCTCTTCTTTGAGTTAATCTCTCCCGCACAGTTGTTCGACTGCAGAGTCGCCATCGCGTCCAAGAGGAGTTGAAGGCGAGCTGAACAGGATAAGTCGTCCAGCCATGGATCACGTACCAGCAAAATCCAAACAAAGGAACTGGAGATAAAGTTCTTCTGAGTATAGCTCCTCCAATCACATACGAGGTCATTGTTATACGGAAGGACTCGCGAGAACAGCTGCGTCATCATGTTTTTTTTTTGTTTTTGTTTTTTCTTTTGCTTTATTGGCAATTCCATGTAACAATACAGAGTAATTCAAACATCAAACAAAGATACACAGCAGTTGGTGACATTATAACTTTAAAAAAATGAGACATAGAATGTAAAAAATAAATAAAAATAAAACAAGGGAAACAAACATATAAATAAATAAACAAATAAATAAAATAAACATAAAATAATAATAGCTAGGGGTTTACATTGAGTTTATGGTCATTTAACTTTTTGTAGCTTCCTGTCCTAAACAGTCTTTAAGGAAACATATTAGAAGATGCAATATTGTATATGTGAGAGAGGAGTTGCTGTAAAACAATGGTTTACCACAGATTTAAAACTAGTAATAGCATAAAGAAATATGAAAATTCTAAAACAGTCTTTAGACTTTTTATCAGCAATTACTGTGGGTAGCACAACTTGTGTTACAGAAAATAGCAGGCTTTGGAGATATGTTCTGGAGAGGCTGCTGACTTTTTCTGAGTGAAACCCTGTCAGAGCTCTCCTTAGATATCAGCCCAGTTACAGTTTGCCCTGCAAAAATAATCTGCTCTCTTGAAAATCTCAAACTCTTGCCACATTTCAGGCATCGAACATAAACATTTTTTAGTGAAGAATCAACAACTAGTTTTACCCAATCATGAAATGTAATTAAATATATTGGATATTTTTAACTTTTTTAACAAATAAAAAACTGAAGAGTGGGGTGTGCAAAAGGAATCGGCCCCTTTCACTTTCAGTGCAGCAAACTCTCCCCAGAAGTTCAGTGAGGATCTCTGAATGATCCAATGTCCACCTAAATGATACTAAATAGAATCCACCTGTGTGTAATCAGGTCTCCCGATAAATGCACCTGCTCTGTGATCGCCTCAGAGGTCTGTTTAAAGTGCAGAGAGCATCATGAAGAACAAGGAACACATCAGACAGGTCCGAGAAACTGTTGTGGAGAAGTTTAAAGCTGGATTTGGAAACAAAAAGATTTCCCAAGCTTTAAAAATCTCAAGGAGCACTGTGCAAGGACTGCACATTTTACCTTGCTGATTCTGATTCACATTTTACCAACTGATTCTGAGTAAAACTAATTTTATTTTTTTTTACATAACATTTGCCATTGCTAATGGCATACACAGTAATCTAGCGTACTTTAATTAAATAAATCAATTCAAGCTAAAATGTAAGAGTCTATAATTAGGTCATACTGAGCCTGATCTATTTGTACCATCTATTTGGGGGATATTTATTGCCACACTTTGGGCCACTTAATACCAATTTAGCATCAAATAAATGAGGCAGCCTACCTCAGCATTGTTGCTGACCTTATGTCCTTATGACCACAGTGTACCAATCTTCTGATGGCTACTTCCAGCAGGATAATGCACCATGTTATAAAGTGAATCATCTCAGACTCATTTCTTGAAACTTTTCCACTTAAGTAATTGTGAATTGAGCATATTGACAGACAACATTTTATGTTTTATCTTAGATGTATTTTTTTTTTTTTTTTTATAATTACTGCTCTAAATGTATTGCTCTGTCAGCTAAAGATCTGTTTTGGTCTCTATACTTTAATTAAATAAATCAATTCAAGCTAAAATGTAAGAGGCTATACTGAGCCTGATCTCTTTGTATCAGAGATTTTCTTACCTTTTAGAAAAATGTCACTTGGAGTAAAACCCCCCCTGCAACCCTGATTTGCATTTGTATAGCTCACAGCATTTTCATTTACATGTTAAAGCCTCCCCTAGAATTCCATGGGGGGGAGGCATGGGGGGAACACTGCCTAAGAAAGTCCACGTCAATTTCTGACAATTTATGGGAGTTTTCGGCGAAGCCTGCAAATTACCGTAAACTGCCGTTAACCTGAACTTCCACGACAATCTACAGTGCCACATATTGACGAAAATCCCACTTTTCATGCAGTGTGATTAAGAAATATGCACTGAGGTGTGTGGTCAACAGGACTTGGTAGTGTAATTTGAAGAAATTGGTTGAGTTTGCGTCATAGCTACGAGCCATACGGCACAATGAATGAGTGTGTGTAAGGAAGAGGCTTTTATTTTTTAGAGTCCCTTTAGTCTTATTTCAAAAGTCTATCATGGATGTGTGTCAAGGGTTGAAAACTGCGGGACTAGTTAGAGTCAGAAAAATAAAAAGAGAAAAACAATAAGTGGGAATGCATAAGCATTCCCAGTGTGAAGAAAAACTCAAAAAATCTTTAATTCCAAGACGGATAAAACAACAATATGAACGTTGGTGTTGCCTGGTTGATGGATGGCTGTTATCATGAAGATTGGACGGAAAGTTAATGTAGTACAATTTAAGGAATGTTTTAAGATTTTTTTGCTTAAGTCTAAATCAGAGGAATAATCAGTATAACTGCCAAATACAATACCTTAGTTTATATGACATAAATGAACATATGAAATCTGAGAAAATAAACTTGTATTATTTTAATATTTAAATTCAAACAATAATCAACAATTGACGCCATTTAGTTGAGTAATAAAAGAAACTTCATATAATAGGCTGAGTCCTCCAGGGAGGACTCAGAGTAGAGCCGCTGCTTCTCTATATCGAGAGGAGCCAGTTGAGGTGGCTCGCGCATCTGATTCGGATGCCTCATGGACGCCTCCTTGGTGAGGTGTTCCAGGCACGTCCCACCCTAAGGAGTCCCAGGGGGAGACCCAGGACATGGAGGAGCTGGCCCAAGTGGTTGGGGACAGGGACGTCTGGGTCTCCCTGCTGAACCTTCTGCCTGCAACCCCACCCAGATAGGGGGGGAGGGGGGGCGGTCGGACTAGCTGGCTGGCCGACTTTTGTTTTTTTTTATCTTGAAAAGAAAAGTTTCTTGGGATGAAAGTGCCACACCAGAAAAAAATAGGAGCAACACACAAGCGCATTTAAGTTTAGAGCCAGTTGGTCAGGCTCTTACAGCAGGTGACATGAAGAGATTGAAAAGTTCTCAAGACTTTCTCAACACAGGTCTTTTCTCTTCCTCTACTCATTTGGGTATGATATGTCTCCTTCTGTAGCCTCTTCACTGTCTATTCTTTTCTTTTCAGGGTTGGCATCCTGATCTAAAAGTAAAAAAAACGAAAAAAAAAAACACAAGTACATTTTTACACTGATTTGGTCAAAAAACCAACTGATTCTATTGCTGAAGTTGGAGTAGAGTAGTCTAAATGCTAATAATTTTTTTGTCGTTGTTTGTTTTTGAACGATTTACTGCCATTCATTGCACTCCAGCAATTTTTTATTTAGTAAAGTTTGTCTATAGCTGTGTGGGGTCACTGTGGGCTGTGTGGGGGTGAAGGTATGGTTAGTGCCTGGGGTGTTATGATGTTAAGATTTTAGGACCCTAAAGACATTAGAATGATTAACATTACTGTCAACAAACAAAAAGTTATTCACACTCATTTATTTTGAGGAAGTTGATGAACTGAAACATAATAATTTTACAAACTAACATTTTAAATAATCACTACTTAAATTTTTGATAAGTTTAATAAACCTGATCATTTTTAAACTAATGTTAAAACTAACAAAATTGACACTGGAAACGGAGTTGATTTTTTTCAGTTATCACCCCTAATAATATATTCATGTTATCACCATGACTCATTCAGTTTCTCAGACCTAAACATTGTCAATTCAGCCTCTTATATTTTAAGTTGACTTAAAGCTACAGTGTGTAATAATTACAGGGATATACAGTCAGAAATGTAATATATTATACATAACTATGTTATTTATCATCATCTACGAGCTCAGCCTCTTAACCTTGATATTTGCGTTGCCTTAGAATTCGTTATTTATAATTACATAGGAGCGGGTCTCGCAGCCATGGAGGCAGACATCTTTGCGCTACGACAGCGCAGAGCCAACAAACTAGCGATTGCGAGATCGCCCATTACAATAACATGCTGCGTGATGATGCTGTTACTCTCCAGTATACTTATTCAGCAACGTCCCTGACGTTTCACAGGTAATGATTCAGTAATTTTCTGTAAAATAATTTTCTGGATATATACCATATACCTCGGTTACTTCTCTCCGGCTCCTTTGGAGATCTTCAAGCCTTTCCTCCTCTGCTCTAGTCACCCCGCTGGCACCTCTCCCTCGCCTGGCCCTGGCTGCACACCCACCCCGGCCTCTCTGCCCTCTTCCTCTTCCTCGCCTTGTAACCCCCGTGCCACAAACAAGACTTGGGACTTTGTAAACAGGGAATATATATTCTTCCAGCGAACACAATCTCGCTGTTAAACTAATGACTACAATTACTTCGTCCGTTTATATCACCATGCAAAGCAGCCCACCAAAACGTCACAACGATGTAGAAAAAATAACGGGTATATTTATTATCTTAAGTCTACATGAAATCTATACCCTACACAGACTAATGAAATACTATCTGTAAAATTATCTATGTAAACAAACCTCATCACTTGAGAAGGTAGGTGATGCGGACGTCATGGAAGACATTTTGTCCTGTAACGCTCGCCGTACTGTTGGGGGGGAGAAGCGGTGGGGGGGAGATGTTCATGTTGCTGCCGTCTGCAGTCTGGACGTTAGATGTCGCTGAAAATTAAACACTGTAGCTTTAACTGTATTTAAACACATTTTATTGCCTGTACATGTTAGCTATTTTTCTCAAAATCAAATCTATTTTATTTGCAAGATTCAATTACAATTTTACTGCAGATTCCATTTATTTATGAATTCCATTAGAATTCAGAACAATGTCCCCAGCAATGGGGTTAATACAGAAAATAAAATAAATAACAACCACATTTTCAATAAAAATGCTGAATAAATTTGATTTATTCAGCAAATAAAACTGTAAAAGATCTTTTATTTCCCAGTGACTTCAAGGCAGACCAAAGCATTTCTGTACGAAACTCTGGGACCTCAAGCCAAACACTGAAATGATCAAGTCAAAAACAATTACAAATCTGCAGGTCTGTTTAAAGCTGCCTTCTTAAACATCGGCTTCTCTGTATCCACAAAAAACAAAAAATTGGCCAACATAATAGGCCGAACCAAAAAATAATAGGCCAACAATAATAGGCCAGCATAAATAAAAAAGCAAAAACAAAAAACAAAGACAAAATGGTTGCTTGAGTATCACCCCGCTGGTAGTAACAACAACATATTTTAAGCAGACTGCTTACTCATCCATCATCAGATCATTTTTAAGGCTAAGCAGTCTCGGAGGTAACCGCTTCAGGTCATCCAAACCCATTACAACTTTCTGAATAAAATTGAATGTATATGTCAATTTCTTTGGATACTGTAGATGTAGTGCATAAATCAAGCCAAAAAGCAAAATGAATGTCTCTGTTAACTGTGCTATAGTATATCACATACCACAATCTCTCCCTCAAGAACTATAGAATGTATTGCAGGACCAAACTTCACAAGGGAGACTGTATCATTCGAGACAGTGAGAACAGCTACAGTTGTATCCGAGAGGTCTGGCAGGTCAATGTCTTCTGCCTAAAGAACATGACAGTAATTAGTTAATGAGTAGAGCAGTCAATGAAAAACACTACATGTGTATTTAATATGAAATACCAGTGAATGAAAAGTTTAGGTAAAATTCCCAAATATGACATTCTTGGAGAATTACTGTAGTACAGTATGATTTAATAGCTTTTCTGGTGGCTAGGAAGAGGGTTGTTGTCTTTTGGCAGTAACAGAGGGTTAAATAGAAAAAAATATATAGAGAGAGAACACAAACTAAGAAAAAGAGTAAAAGAGTACACACAGTTGAATCATAAACTTACATTCCAGGTCTTAAAAAATCCAGCAGCATCTTCACGCAGGAAGATGGGAAGTGCCTGAAGAGCAATTGTGCGTCTGCTGTTAACATCGACGTCTTCCTAGAAGACAGAAGGATTGTGGGTAATGGGAAGACAGAATTGCAGAATAAGCAGAATATTAATCATATGCATATATTAAATAATACTATAGTACAAATTGTCATGAGGTAGGAAATGTTACATACAAGGAGATCATAGGTCCTGAAGATGTTTCTTAGCAGTTCAGAAGTTTTGCCAGTGCGGGCCGCTTTCTCACGGTACATCGTCATTAGCCGTGGCATGTACTTATCAAATGCAGAATAAAATGTACTCTTTAAATTTAGATTTGTTATTCGATGGAATTCTGCACAAATCTGAAAATGCAAAATGAAAATTGGTCACAATGACATTAAGTTATATATTGCTGCAGCATGGCATCACTACCCATAGGTCAAATTATGCTAAAATCGTTGCACTTCCTCACAACTGGGTGTGTTTGTTAGACCACTTCCTGAGGGATGGCTACACTGCTAAATATTATTGGCTGTAGAGCATGTCCGATTTTGATGACGGAAAATGCTACAGGTATCTTTAGTGAGGATAAGTCTGTTTCTTTAAAGCAACATTAAAGCACTTTTATTTGTTTATCCAGCACCTACTTTGCAAATAACAATGTCCACAGATAGGGTAGCGTATGTTGCATGATTTTATGAAAGTATGATGTATTGCGACATTGAAGCAAATAATCAAATTAGTAGTTTCTTACGTCTGATGAGTGCCACTTGTCATGATGGATCAAAGGAGCAAGCCCATATGCAGAACACACACGGAGGAGGCAGGGAAAAAGTTCAAATGTTTATTAAAAGTTCTGAACATGAGATCATAAACAAGTTCTGAGACTGGTTCACTGAAGTCTTGACTGGGACCGGAGACTGTTGGTTAGCAGAGTTCATGAGAAGCTAAGCGTCTAGCTTCAGGCTTAGCATGGCAGACCTTGATCTGAGCTTCCAGCTCACTGCAGAGAACAACAGGGAATATCCACATAGGATTCTTCAGGCTGAACTTCCAGCTCATTGCAGAGAACAACAGGGAATATCCACATAGGATTCTTCAGGCTGAGCTTCCAGCTCATTGCAGAGAACAACAGGGAATATCCACATAGAATTCTTCAGGCTGAGCTTCCAGCTCATTGCAGAGAACAACAGGGAATATCCACATAGGATTCTTCAGGCTGAGCTTCCAGCTCATTGCAGAGAACAACAGGGAATATCCACATAGGATTCTTCAGGCTGATTCCACATATGAATCTTCAGGTAAACTCCAGATAGAAGTCTTCAGGTTAAATCCACATAGGAATCTTCAGGTTGGCTCACCAGGGCAGATTAGCAGGTTAGGCTCACCTAGAGCTTCAGGCTAGAGACTGGTTTCCTGTGAGGCAGCTCTCCCAGAGCTTCAGGCCAGAGACAGGTTTCCAGTGAGGCTGCTCATCCAGAGCTTCAGACTAGCGACAGGTTTCCAAACTAAGATCAACACTGCGGCGTGGAAGCAAGGTCTGGCAGGAGCTTATAAAGGGGAGGTCTCCTAATGAGTAGATGAATAACAGGTGTGCTGGAAGATTCCAGCTCCAGAAGACCAACGGCGCACTCTGCTGGAGACAGAGGGTAATCTCCAGATCCCAACAGTAACTCCAGCCCTAAGAGAAAATAACAAGAGACAGAAGAGGATCCTTGGCGCCCTCTGGTGGGCAAGCCTGAGGATCCCAACACCACTAAGATATTCTCATTAGACAGCAGTAGCCAAACTTAGATATTGTATTTTCATGGCCTAATTTACCAGACAGGATGTTTACATATATCTGTTTTAAGGCTTATTTGCACAGATAAGATTTTTTAGGTATGGAGGAACAGCTCTCCCATATATAAAAATAAATACATAAATAAATACATGCTCAATAAATAGATAAGCATTCAATTAATTACCCCCCAAAATACAATGAATAAATATGTCGGTAGAAATTAAATGTTACAGTGAGACATAAATGAATATATATCTCTTAATTAGCTTCTTTATATTTTCACCTTTTTTGTAAACAGTTTCATTTGTTACTTGAATCGACTGTTTAATTGAGGTCTGAAGAAGTTTTCTCTAAGGGAGACCCTAAAGAAATAAGATGCCTTTTGTAGGGTTTTGTTTTCCCTAGAGATGTCCATTGAATGCAAACTCATAGCCATGTCTCGATGTGTAGAACACTACACAGTACCTTTAATTTGGTTCTAATAACAGCAGATTGTTTATTTTTTTTGTCTACTAGTAAATACTTTAGTTATTTTTATTATGCTGATCATAAAACAATTTTTACACTGTGTTATATCATTGGCTGATCTTTAATAAATGTTTAACCAGTGTGTCAGACTCATTTTGAATTGATATTAGGTTGGTACAATGTTAAGTAGCTTCTGATGTAGTTAAGCTACTGTTAACACATTAGTGTAACTTAGCTTGCTATAATTCTTTAGGTGGTAGCTTTTGTGTAGTGAAGCTTAATTTATTGTTGAGTAACTGATAGCTTAGCTCACTACACTGGACAAGTAGCTTGCCCAACACTGCCTATCAGAATCAGACATTGACAGTGATCATGCTAAGCTAGGCTATTGTCGGCAAGTCTGGATACAACTTGGCTTCCTATCATAGGCTCAACTTATGAAATATTGCTTCGGCATCTGGATGGCTAGTAGGCTTAACACCAGAATCAGTTGATAAAAGATATTTGGTAGTGCTAAAACCATACGGTTTGTCTGTCCTGTTTTCCACTAAAGTAGCGCAAAAGGCTAGCTGGCTCACAGCTGAGACAACGAACTTTAGTTAACTCGCAAAATCATCTCCCGCAAAAGGTCTCTCTCTCATAGCTTACGCTTTAGCTAAGGTCTGCCCGCTGGAAGACGATAAACAAATAAATAAACAAAGTAGCCTACAAGCACGTTCTTACCTTTTGTGCAGAGTCAGAGGCTACGGTTTGCAGCCTGATGTTGTTGATGATCTCCTAAATGTTGTTGCCTGCCTACATCCAGGTGCACAGCAGTCCTTGCAAACAACTAGTCGTACAATGTCAAATTGTAACAGATTACATTCACCACAATCGATCATCCACCATTCATTTGGGATATCCGATTTTTTGTATTTTTTTTTATATTGGTTTGTGTTAGGTTAATTGCCATGTTGATATGAACCTATCCAATGAACTGGCACGTCATTAATACGTCAGACGTAAATTCGATCCACTCTTGAAAGGAATGAGTTTGGGGGTCAGTTCTACTCATATACTAAGAGTTAATCTTGTCAAAATAATAACTGGGTAACCAGTTGAGTGAACTTAAAACATTTGTGGTGCCTGAACAATATGGCAGCTTTGAGTACAGCTCTGCAATTGTATTGAGTTTATAGCACTGTTGGGGAATACAGTGTGATATAAGAAAACCTTTTATTAAGAGAGCTGTGATCAGAAAATAAAATCTTCTTCACTTGTATTTAACTAGAACAATATTGCAGGTCTTCATCCAAACAGAATGTAGAGATCCTTGGAAGGTGGAACAGAAACAGCCTTTTCTAACCTTCCGTTTGGTCTGGTCACACACTTACAGAAATATTCAAACAAACAGCTGGGAGGAGTTAAATGATACTTTACCAAAACACTTTCCAGACGGTTTGGAACAAAGAGAGGGTTGTTGAATAACCTTGAATCTAAAGGAATTTGACATCTAATACTGATAAACAGCTTCTCATGTGTCAGTAAGATAAGCTTTAGCGGGTATGCAGCCTGAGTGAACATTTCTGGGCAATATAGAAAAGAAAAAGAGCTCACTTTTAGGTTCTTAAATGGAGGAAGAAGAGAAATAAATGGGAAAATAATTTCCCCCACAACAAGGTCAAAAGACAACGTGACAAAAAGGAGCAGGATGATGATAAGCGCCTTTTTAGGTGCTCATTTATTCACTTAGATGGATTGTCAGTAGCTAAAGGCTTCAGCTTCACCTCTAAATCCAGGATTCCTCACTCTGTGCTTTATTATCCTCCACAGTGCAGCTGCAGCATTGAACTGGTTTGTTTCACAGTGTTTCTGTCATGGTCCTGGCACTGGTGGCTTGATTGCTTATTCCACCCACCTGTTTAGCTCTGCCTGTTCTCATCATTTCTTATCCCTTCCACCTGGTTCCAGCCCCTATATACGGTTTGGTTTCAAGCTTCCAGTGCCAGATTATTCTAGCTGTTCTAGTGAGAGTAACTCTAGCGTTGGAACTACTTTTCTGATTATTCTGTTTGGTGACCTGTTTCTGTCTTGTGGATCCCGAGTTTTGCTTCGCCCCTGTCTGCTCATCTAGTCTGATCGGCTCTGGACTTTGTATTGGATGCTACTGGCTTACCGAACCTGGACTGTTTTCCTGACCACGGCTTGGACTCCCTCATCGGTACCTCATCGGCTCTCAGATCTCCTGGTAAACGAACTTGGTTCTGTTTCGACTTTGGCTTGGATCTCCCTTTCTGGCAACACCTGCTCCTCTGCGCCATTTGGCTTCAGCGCCGCTCTCCTCACTGCGCTTCGGGGGCCGCTCCCGCCTGCGGCGGAGGACCTTTCCCCTTCACGGATTCCTCCTCTCCTTCTGTGATCGGACTGAACTTTGAACCAGGTCAGTGACTTTAGCTCTTAACTGCCACCAGCCATCCATTCTCAGTCACTGACCTGAGTTTCTGTTTCCACAGAGGATCCGTGAAGTCCGCCCCTGCTGACGCGCCGTTTTCACGCTGCTTACTAAATAAAGTCTGTTAAACTCTTCCAGCTCTGTCTGTCTGAATATTGGATCCAAGGTTTAGAGCCCATGACATTTTCTAACTGTGGAATGAGGAACCTGTAAAGTCTTTTAAGTTAATTTATTCCCAGCTTTGACCCGCCTACGAAATCTTTGCTGATTTTTTACCAAACATAAAAAATGCAATCAATTGTTTTTTTGATTTTTTTTTTATATCGTTCCTCCAGGGAATCACAGCTCCAGGCTAGGAATCACATTACATCCACACATCCTTTCCACAAAGGGTAATTTTTGTCTCAGTTTTAAGCGTTTAATATGGCGTTACATTTATGTCATAACCAACGCGAGCAAAATAAACATACTCGCATGTATGTTAGACTACTTCTGCGCATGGTTTATCTACCGCCGTGCGAGAAACTGCTGCTTCAACAGGAGAAAATCTCTCTCCGCGGAGACAACTGTAAGCCTCCTCCTGATTGGGCCTTGCAGACACAATCTCACAGGAAGTAGTGTCAGGAAGCATTTGACTGACAGCTCGTCAGTTAAGACGACGGCTCGAGGTGGGACAGTGACGCAGCGCTTGCCCAATCAGGAGGAGGCTTACAGTTGTCTCCGCCCAACCTGTCAAAATCACTTTTCCTCCGCGCGAGGAGAAAATCTGTAAACTGTATTTACTGGAAGATCTGAATACAGCGACAGAATATGTCTCGACCATAGGAGTCAGAAGGGGCTGTGGGATCCACAATGGCTTGAAGCTCTATCATTTCATGGTCATTTAGAGGAGAGGGGAATTCCGGAACAACCAGTCCGGTTTGCTGATCAGTCTCAACATGGTGTAAAGCACTCTCCCAATCTACACTATATTGCCAAAAGTATTTGCTCACCTGCCTTGACTCACATATGAGCTTAAGTGACATCCCGTTCCTAATCCATAGGGTTCAATATGACGTCGGTCCACCCTTTGCAGCTAGAACAGCTTCAACTCTTCTGGGAAGGCTGTCCACAAGGTTTAGGAGTGTGTTTATGGGAATTTTTGACCATTCTTCCAGAAGCGCATTTGTGAGGTCGCACACTGATGTTGGACGAGAAGGCCTGGCTCTCAGTCTCCGCTCTAATTCATCCCAAAGGTGTTCTATCGGGTTGAGGTCAGGACTCTGTGCAGGCCAGTCAAGTTCATCCACACCAGACTCTGTCATCCATGTCTTTATGGACCTTGCTTTGTGCACTGGTGCACAGTCATGTTGGAAGAGGAAGGGGCCAGCTCCAAACTGTTCCCACAAAGTTGGGAGCATGGAATTGTCCAAAATGTCTTGGTATGCTGAAGCATTCAGAGTTCCTTTCACTGGAACTAAGGGGCCAAGCCCAGCTCCTGAAAAACAACCCCACACCATAATCCCCCCTCCACCAAACTTTACACTTGGCACAATGCAGTCAGACAAGTACCGTTCTCCTGGCAACCGCCAAACCCAGACCCGTCCATCAGATTGCCAGATGGAGAAGCGCGATTCGTCACTCCAGAGAACGCGTCTCCACTGCTCTAGAGTCCAGTGGCGGCGTGCTTTACACCACCGCATCCGACGCTTTGCATTGCACTTGGTGATGTATGGCTTGGATGCAGCTGCTCGACCATGGAAACCCATTCCATGAAGCTCTCTGCGCACTGTTCTTGAGCTAATCTGAAGGCCACATGAAGTTTGGAGGTCTGTAGTGATTGACTCTGCAGAAAGTTGGCGACCTCTTCGCACTATGCGCGTCAGCATCCGCTGACCCCGCTCCGTCAGTTTACGTGGCCTACCACTTCGTGGCTGAGTTGCTGTCGTTCCCAAACACTTCCATTTTCTTATAATACAGCTGACAGTTGACTGTGGAGTATTTAGGAGCGAGGAAATTTCACGACTGGATTTGTTGCACAGGTGGCATCCTATCACAGTTCCACGCTGGAATTCACTGAGCTCCTGAGAGCGACCCATTCTTTCACAAATGTTTGTAAAAACAGTCTGCATGCCTAGGTGCTTGAATTTATACACCTGTGGCCATGGAAGTGATTGGAACACCTGATTCCAATAATTTGGATGGGTGAGCAAATACTTTTGGCAATATAGTGTATGTTGAGGTCTGGATGTTCCTACATTAAAACAACAGATTTTTACAATTTGTAAGAAATCTTGTGTAAAAACTGAGTACCATTTCTGGACTTACATTTACATCCCCATTTGTTCTGTTGTGCAGCAGTCCTAAGTCCCACAACTGCTGGGGTGTCATGTTACCCTCTGTGCGTAGAGGGTGATTGTTCCAACCCTCGGTAAAAGTTTGGAGGTCTCTGTCAAGCCGGGGAAGGAAAACGAAGTGCACCAGGAAGATGTGCAATGTATTTGAGATGTCTAGTAGCCCATCCTCTTCCAGACTGTGCAGGACCTCATAATAGTTTTTTGTTACAGCCATCCATACATCTCGCCACAATCTCTCAATCCTGTGAAGGAGATAAGAGATAAATGATCAATCATATTAGATGTAAATAATTGTTTGGAAATTGTTATACAAATACTTTTCGAGTGGAGCTTTTTTTTCATCACACAGCAATATCCTTTTAGAGGCTAAACAGTATATGCCACTTTAGTAATTAAATTTTACATGATGCCACTATAGGCATTGCTACAACAAAATGTATCTTAAGTTTTGGTCATTTATGCGTGTTTATGTTCCGTATTAGTGTTTCTAAGGCTGAAGGCTGCCTGGATTTAGCATAGCAGTCCTGAGTTCCTCTCTTACCTATGATAGTGTTCCAACCTTTGACCCTATGAAAGGGATAGAAGCTTCATGCTCTCTTGATAAATCTGTCTGTCAACAACACATCTGGGCCCCACTGCTCTTAGGATTGCTCTCCATTGTCATCGGCCTTACAAACACACTAGATCCTATACCTCCTTTTTATGTCATCTACAACTTCAGCCTTCCTGTCCCAGAGAACAGGCCTGGATCAAGTGATCAACTAAACTTTGTTCTTAATAAACATTAAAAACATTTCCCTGGTCTCCCAATAATGTTTTTGCATGTGGGTAAAAGCCATAAACTCACCATGATGAGTGCACATCTAATTTTTATCCATAGTTAAAGTACTCTGATTACTGCATCTGTTCTTTAGAAAACATTTCAGTATATTAATTTTTGTACATGAACGTTTACCTCTGATTGTGGACACTCCTACCAGAGATGAAACTTCCTCTATCAGTTCCTTGCACAGTAAACATGAGCTGTGCAATATCTAGGTTCTCCACACCTTGATCACCTCTGACCCTAATAAATTGTAGAATAATTACGTATTTAATAATATTGCTATTACAATGCCAAATTACAGGGACTTGTTAAGTAAAGCTTCAATTTTAATCTACTACCTGGACGGCAAACCATTTTTCTCACGTGAAGACAGAAGAAACTTGAAGGCTGTCGAGGCCTTGTTGTTGTTGGCAGCTTCTAGATACATAACCTATAAAAAAGTAAAATAATTTCCAATTCAATGATTTGTAGCATTGAAACTGAAAATTTAGGATAATGAGAGTGCTTTTTGTTTTTCAGTTAAATGTACATTACCTTTCTGGAAAAGCCATCAATGCCCCCAAAGATGACTATGTTGAATCTATAAAGGAAAAGATAAAATCTTAAATAAAATGTTCTTTAAAAAATGAAATGCAGGATTTAACGATAAGCAACAAGTAAGCTGTATATTGAAATACATAACAATACTTCCATGATTAAATTCAATAATTTGTAAAGGTTTAACTGAAGGCAGTTTTTTTTTTTGTTTTAACTAATATCCAAAAGTTATGTTGGTAATTGTAACCAACCTAAATCGATGAAAATGTTTGTTTAATATATGGCCCTGGAGTAAAGAAATGTGAAAAGGGTTTCCAAAGCGCTGTACATTAAATCACTTACCTTATGAGTTTGTGGTTTGTGTCCACATGAACAAGGGAAAGTGGTGCTCTTACTAACTTCTTCTCACAACACATCCTAACTGCATTAGTCGAGAAAGAGCCCCTATGCCATCCACTCGATGCATAGATGCTTTTACCCTGCTCCATTGTATCCGGTGACCTAAAGACCGAAGTCTTCCCATTACAAGCCTGTAGCCAACATGAGGCATCTGAGCTTTGATGCTCCTCACTAGATTATCGAGCTCCTCATCTGGCATTGAGGTGTAGGAGCTCCTCACAGACATTTCAAACTCCATCAAGCGTCGGAAAATAGTACGTTCGCTCACTCCTAGTAACTGTGCAATACATGGGATTGGCAAGTGCATCTCCATCAGGTCTTGCAGCTTTTCCTGCTGAATGCAGAATTTAGGTCGTGCTTTCGCACCATGCACTACCTCCACTTCACAACATAGAGGTTCTACAGTCTCCTCTTGAAGTCTAAGTAAACTGCACAGTTGCCTTATGCCACTTAGAATCGACACTGGAATAGCAACATGCTCTGCCACTGCTTCAACTAAAATTAGTTCATGAGTGCACATGAAATGAAGATAATCCATATTCGTGTCAGGGTGGCTAAGCACATGTTGCATTTTGCTCAGCAACCTCTCCAGAATTTGACGTCTCAGCAGAGTCTGTAAGAATGATAGAAAGTAACATAATTATACTGAAGTATAATTTTGGAGAAGTAAAAACAAGTATTGATTTCAAAATGTAGGGGGAAAAAAATACATTTCTTACAAAAAGTTAAAATGTTGGATAGTTACTTCCAATTATTATTATGGTGTTATGTGTTCAGTCAGCTTTTTTATTGACGTGAACACCCAGGTATTTGAAACTCTCCACAGTTTCTATTTCCTACCCCGGAATGTTCACACAGGGGTCGTCTCCTGAAGTCGATCACCATTGTTTTTCTCAAAACAGTCCATAAAGTCCATGATGACTGACCGGTACTCCAGCTCATACACACAGCCCACAAGGTGAAGGTGTAGAGGGTGAAGAGAAATGGAGACAGGACGGTGGCCTGGAGGCCCCAGTGCTGCAGACTGCCATCTCTGACTGATAGCCTTGCAGCCACACGGCTGTCAGTCAGAGAAAATCCTGACTTTGATTTTCTTATAGAAGTCAGGAGAAAAAGATTTCTCTTTCAGGGTCAAGTCATCCACGCCTCCGAAAATTAACGATCTCACTCTTAACTACATTTACAATTTGAGGTCTGATTAAACATAATAAAATTTAAATAAATACCAATTTTAATATCATAATACAGTACTTATTATTTATTAACCTGCTAATATAGCCAACAAACCGCATAGTTAGTCCAATGAAAAGCTCCTTTGAGGTGAAAACAGCGGTGGCTTTTAGAAGACATAAGTCTCCTTTCCTTGTAATGTCCTACTTGAGCTGCGATTGGACTCCTCTTTCGGACCAATTGTCCACTCATCCAACATTTTAAAACATCCATAACTCATTGACTGGTTAAAACGTAAAGATTTGCCATTATACTAACAAAGTATTTCAAGATAATAATTTAATATGTTGGTTCTTTGCTTTTGTACATAACAAAACAATAATTGTTTAAAATTACTTACTTCAGAATTGTTTGGGTTATCCATATGTACTGAACTTTGCTGAATCGAGCAACAAACAAAACTACTGTAAATAGCAGTTTCAGCTGACGCTCTTATAAGTGGTGTAGTAGCACAGGCACACTCAGTAGGGTTAAACAAGCGCACCCTTTCCGAAGCTGTCGTTGTATTGGCTGAAAAGGTTGCTAGGCGACATTCCAACTGCAATCCGAGAGAGAGCAGAAAAAATCCGCAAGCAGAGCCTACGGGTTTGCGAGCGTATCTGAGACCCGAGCAGAATGCGGTTTGTGTGCGAAGAGAAGGAGGCAAGCGAGAGGAGAAAATATCTGTGCAAGAGGCATTAAATCTGAGAGAAGAAAGAAAGATTTGAGAGAGAAGAGAAAATATTTGAAAGAGAGCGCATGTTTTGAGTGTGAGCATTATAAGTTTTGAGTGCAAGAAGATGAAATTCTTTTCTCAAATTGAAATTATGTGCTCTTGCATTATGGCAGGATAATTCTTCCATACTAAGCACCCTTTTAAGCTGTGCTAAAGGGTAACCACTTATCTTCACAAATATACTGTTTATTTTCGACTGACACTGTCCCTATGTCAACTTAATTACCCAGGCAATAATTTGCAGTGGTGCTGAACTTGAGCACATTACAGTGAAAGTTGTGATGAACTAATTTACATGTATACAAAATTATTTTTCTAATTTTCTGCTTCCGAAATATGATGCTTACTTACTTTGAAATGACGTAGTAGATCCTGGGCTGTTCCATGTCCCATGAACTGCGATCCCAAATACCGTGACTGGACGTGAACTCCAGACCAATACCGGACATGCAGATCCAACTGTTTGGTTTTGGTGGTCTGGTTTAGGCTTTCATCAAACATTAAGACGAACGTCTCTTTGTTAGCATCCACAACGAGCTGCTCTGAAATGTACGGCGCTAATCCAAACTTGGCGATGTAGGCCGTCTTGTCGGAACAACAATGAAATGAGTGGGCAATTTCATAGTCTGGGAACATTGCACTGAACATGTCTCCAACTCCCTCATTTGACTTATATGATTGGTGTTTTGTTACCGTGTTCAAAGTCCACAGTATCTCTGCTTTAATTGTCGGCGTACCGCCGAACATCATCCGGGTATTCGGTGCTTCTACCGCTGTTGTTGATGCTGGTGATGACCATGGAGGCGTTGCAGAGACTAGGGTGGAACAAAACTGAGCTATAACGGCTGTTTCTCGGTGACTCGATTTTGTGGCTTTGTGTTTCTCACTTCGCATGTGCGACTCCACTGCCTTAAGTCCCATCGTTCCGAGCTTGAAAGACTTTTTGCACAATATACATCGTGCCTCATATATGTTCCCTGGAACTGGTTTTAGCCACGGAGAAAATTCTTGGCTAGATAGCCAATTTTCGTTAAATTTACACTTGCCCATGTTTTGTAGAGGAAAAATGAATGGCGCATCTCCCAAAGGTCCCGGCCGCAACAACGCATTTATTGGTTCCGCTATCGGGACGGAACCAATAATGGGGAGCCGTTCTGTAAACTAAAAATAATGATAATTGTCTATTTTAATGTTTTTTTTTAAATACAAAAATAAATGGTAATAAAAATAATCCTATTTATGATGTGGTAAAAAATTAAGACCCACAAAAGTCTGATTTAAGACATTTTAATACCATTTAAGGCCTTAATTTTATTTTGAAGAATTCAATGCTTTTTAAGACTTTTTAAGGACCCGCGGGAACCCTGTGTTCCAAACATTACTTCTTCTTCTTTCTTAGGGAGCTTACATCAGGTATGTTGTCCATTTCCGTGTAATCTCCGCGCAGTTTTGGTAAAGTTAACGTTGATGGGCTGGTTTGTCTGAATAGTAGCTCTGGATGATCAGTCCTTTTTTTTTGGCTAGATTGCCAGCTGAGCTTCTACAGAAGGTAAACAAATGACTGCTGGACGTTTTTTGGTCAATAACTGTCTCTTTCAAGTTATAACTTAGCAGTTCCTCCCATGTATCGTCCTTACAGAAGAATGAAGAATCAACTTACTAACCTGCTTCCAGATGCTTAGTGTTCATCTGAATCTAGTTTTCTTATATTTCCAACTGTGTTTTAAGGAGTTCTCACTGTTGACAAGCAAATATAGTCAAAATTCCTACTTTGACTAATGCCATTCATGTAATCGAGCCTTAAAAGGCAGACAGATTTACCTGATGCTGTCGCCCACAAGATATTCCATCGTGATAAACGGATGCTGAAGAATTTGACTAGGTGAAATTCTCTCAGCTGGATCCACCATTAGCATGTCTATTAGCAGCTCTGTGAAACTAGCCAGCTCTCTTTCATCCTCATTTTCTTCAGGTGGTTTTGTACACACCTAATGTGAGATCAGAAAGAAACCGTGAGAAAAAAAATCACCCTCTTTAGGGCAAAGAATTAAGACAAACATATTGTCCGCAAAAGGCCTACCTTTTTGAAGAAATCGAGGTTCTTACGTGGAGCAGAGTTTAAGTTTTCTGTTTTAATGGCCTCCTGTAAAAGCAATGAGAAAATATGTTCGAAATGCTGTGGACACAATAAAGTACAGTTACAGAACCATGATCGATAAAGTCAAGGAGAGATTAACTTGAATATCCACTGACTACCATGTTCTCCTCCATCAGTCCTGGTAAAGAGGTTTTCTGTACGCCGCCCTGAGTTTACCAGGTTGTCTGGTGGATTCCCAAAGGCGGAAACAATGTGTTTTATCTAAGAGTACAACAAAGACATGGTTCACAAAACGAACATACTAATTTTCAAGGGTAAACCCTTCACAACTGATAAAAAGTACAGTAATGTTAGTTTACTTATGCATTATAGACATATTTTATTTTTCAGGATCCCCTTCAAGGCGTAATACTAACCATATCCTTTTCATTTATGCCAGGAAACACGCCAGAACCAATAAATAGCTCCACTGCTATGCAGCCCAGGGACTAAACATCTGCAGCTGAATTAAAGGCGGCTCCCAGGAGGACCTCTCTGAAGAAATATGTTTAAAGATTATTATTCACACAGCAATTATCATTGGGCTGCTATCTTGTGGAATTCATTTTAAGAGTTCTTCCTGAGTTTCTGTTAAAACCTCATTTGGAAGTAAGATTGACCAAGTCCACTGTTAAAAAAAAATACACCACCATTGGTGTTGTTCTATCAACATTTAAATTATCTTATTTGGGAGGCTATTTACAAAGAAGATAATTTACAAGAAGATGTTTTTGTATTTACACAAGAATACCAAGAAGAGCAATATTGAATGTCTTACTAATTGTTTTTTGTTTTGTTTTTTAACCACCACATTTAATATTGATTCAAGGGTTTTGCCAGTAGCTTTCACATAAAACAGTTTTACATGTTTAGGCTAAAATTGTTCTTATTCGTTTATGTCAGACCAACCGATAGCCTTGAGTTGTTGACTGCAATATGCTTCCTACTTAAAAAAAAAAAATTCACTATAAACAATCTGTAGTTATTCCCCTTTGAATTGTATTGAATTGAACTGTAATTTGAGTAAGCCAGATAAATCAATGTAAGTAGCCCAATATTCCTCATTATTTTTCTCTTAAAGGTATGGTGGAAGATATTCTTTTTCCGGGTGGATCATCTAAATAAGTGGTCATCCTAATTGTTGTTCATTCTGGTGATATGTTTATGTTAGCCCTTCCTAAGTGCTCCTCCTAAGTCAGCTGTTTTTTTCTGTGCATGCACACTTTTATTTGAAGAGCTACAGTTTCAGCCAGTCTTTAAAGCGCGTCTTTCTCATTGCGGCTCTTTGACAATGGCTGAGGCGCGTAAAAGAAAAAGGCCTCAGAAGACCAGTTTTTTTGGAAGATTCTTTCACATGATTGTGTACACTGAAAGCACAGGTTGGGCTTCCCACTGATGCCTCGGTGGCAAAGTTTCTACTCCACGGGTAAAGTTTGCCATGCTATTTGGACACATTGCTGCTAGTAAAAGTTATCTACCTCTATATTATTACTTTCCAGGGAAGATAAGTGTATTTATTTTGTAATTTGCATCGTTAGTAGTTATATGATGGCCACAGATCCTTGTTTGCACCGCAAACACGTCAAAATTTCCACTGCAGCACACACATATGCAAGCATCTCATAATTGTTTTTTTTTTTTTATGTACCAGTAGTCTTATTAAAGGGGAAACCTTTTATATATAAATATGGGTGAGATGAGATCCCAACTGACCCTATTATCATTGTGTAATTGCACATTCTTGAGGAGAAAAGGGCTCCTGCATGCTTTCGCCCACATTTAATAGGCATTTCCTCTCGGGAGCGGGTGCATTTTTTTTTTAAACTGGAGGATGGGTCTTTACAAAAATCCTTCACTATATCTTTAATAAGCCTAGGCAAAGGGTGTCCAAAGTGAAATATTGAGAAGTTTCGACCCTGATCCACAGGGTTACTGTGCCTTTATGATTTTCAGGATTTGTCACGGCTAAACCAAAGTCAATGATTTTGACCCTCATGGGCTGTTGTAGATGGTCCTCTATCATTGTATTTTCCGGCTTTAGGTCTGCATGGACAATCCCAACACGCTGAAGAAAGTCCAGAGCTATTGCAAGCTGAAAGCAAGAGCAGTTATGAATGAACATGGTTAGTTTAGAACAGGGGTCGGCAACCCAAACTGCTTAAAGAGCCATATTAGACCAACAAAAGTAATCTGTCTGGAGCCGCAAAAATTCTTATATAGAAAGTCTTATATAAGGCTCATATGGCAACATGGGCTCTTTAGTGTATTAGCGCACTATAAAAAAGGACAATGTGGGCGTAAATATAATCCGTGTATCATTCGTTCTTTCTATTTTCAATTGCCAATCAAAAAATAAAAAAATTACTGGTTATTTTGTTTTTTATGGTTAAACCAAAAACAAAAAAAAGGATTTGTTTTTCATATATCAATTCTAAGCTCAGATCAAGAATGCGAAATGGAAAAACGGACAGCAACGCAGAATTTGATTTCAATATTTAATCGGTACAGTTTACGTGACCCGGAAATAGCTCTTTGCGCAGCAGTTGGGGTAATGAAGTGGCTACCATGGCGACGCTAGAACCACACACTATGTTGATCGAGAAGCTGTTTGTTGTTGCTAGTTAAAAGTACAGTGCACAGAAAAGTTTCAAGAAAAAAGTTATACCTGGAAAATCCTGCTGAAATTATAGAAACACGATAAAGGAATCTTTCTGTGGTGGACGTGTTTCTGTTGGGAGGAGTTGATTGAATCATGAGAAAGCAAACAAGGGGACATCCATCAGAGCAGAGATCTCTAACCCCAAAATCCCTTATCCTCCAAAAATAGCGTTCCTTGGTGTTATTTTTATTTTGAGGATTTGGGGAAAAATAATAGAAGAAAATTCACATCCCTGCATCACAGCACCACCTGTTTGATCTGTGAACGATTGCCCATGCTTGTTACCAAACTAGCAGCAGTAGTGGAGTTGAGTAGTGGAATGTATCCAGAGGTTTTGCAATCAACGTTTTCTCTTACCCCCAGGTTGGTGATCGGCTGCATATTTAGCTTGCCTTTCCTGGAAATTGCCTTTCCAAATTACTCTTTATTTTTTGACAACCTCTCATTACAAAGCAAAAATGCAGGCAATCCTTCCGCATTGGTAAGGAATGCATATGATTCGCTCCATTCTTTGAATCCTCTGTTCTCATCAGGTATCTTTCCTTTGTCCCTTTGGGATCCATGGTCCGACACACCCTTCGCTTTGTTTGCCTGGCCCCGTGCCGATGCTAAAAACAAAACAAAATGAAAGTTAAAACTTTAACTATACAGTCATGTTGACATTACTGTTTTTCATCACAATGTTTTTTTATCACTGCAGTTTACCTTATCAAGGCTGCACATAAAAAAATTTAAATAGTGGGCGTTTCTCAATTCGCGAGTACTTACTCGCGTTCTCGTGAAGTCCGTTCTTGGCGAGAACGCAGGAAGATCGGACTTGACTAGAATGTGTATTGGAACAGAAGCGTACTCGTGACGTCATCACATGCAACGTTCTTCAGCATTTCTTTAACAGTCAAAACTATTTATTCCCTACACAAAACATTTTGTAAACAATATTTTTAATTTCTAAAGCTTAAAAAACATTTTTTTTTTTAAATTACCGAATCGTGGGTATAAAAACATTATGAAAACAATATTTTTAATTTCTAAAGCTTAAAAAACATTTTAAAAAATTACCAAACTGTGGGTATAAAACCAGCAATGGCGGGAATTTCTTTGTTGGGAGTTGTACTGGTCGTAGTGGTTGAGCTGATTACATCTTTGAGAAAAATCATTACTGTATAGAAGAAAAATGAGCAATACGAGCAATATTGCTATTGCTCTGGTAGTTGGTGAGCTTTACCAGCAGGCTGAACAGGAGGTGGCGCAGTTGAGGATGCAAATCTGAAAAAGGAGAAGGTTGATGCGGCAGAGGAGTCTAAGAAGGCAGGCTCTGCTCACCCATCTTTGCCAACTGGTAGGATTTTAAGATTGAAAGCCTATTTCCTACATTTATCTTTAAAAAAAACAAACATTGAGGATGCATTAAACACATAATCATGTTAAAATTGTGACTATTCATCTTTAAATAATTAGAACTAAAACACAATATTAACATTAGTAAGAGTGTGGCAGTAGGGTTAAGCTATTTGCACCCACTGACCTTCACAGCATTGAATATTAAGAAAGGACGAGTCATTTCTATGTCTGGCCACCTTTACAGTGATTATAAATTCTGTGCAGTAAATTCAGATTAGAATAAATTGTAAAAATACAAGTGAAGGGGAGCCAGTTATGCGACTAGTTCTACAGCACTATTTTACTTTTTCTTTCTTGAGAATTATATGAATCTGAATGTTAACCAAGTATAGTTTTATGCTGTGAAAAGGTAAGAATATAAAAAACAATTATGGTAACATTTGGCATTTTTTATTTACAGGAACAAACGGCAACAAAATATGTGACGATTAACACCTCAGTGCCAATCCTCCAAACATTTTTTAATGAAGGGGACCTGAAACCAGCCTTCAGGCTAAAAAGGGCCACGATTGTCCTCCTCCTTCAGCTGCTGCCCATCCAGAAGGCCCATGGATGGCCGCAGGAGATAGAGGTGCTGGTGACCCTCTACTGGCTGGCCTGCGGTGCATCATATAGGGCAACAGCTGACATCTTTGGGATGCCCCAGTCCACTGTGTGCCGGGTGGAGCACAGAATTGTCAACGCCCTAATGGGCATCATTCAAAAAATCATTGTTCTGCCCAAAGAACAAGATTTGGAGGGAGTGGGGGCTGGTTTTGCCCACCTTGCCGGGAACGAGGCCTTTAAGGCAGCAGTTGGTGCGATTGATGGGTGCCATGTGCGCATTGTTCCACCTGCAGAGCCACAAAAAAGGTGTTACATAAACAGAAAACTCTTCCCCTCAATAATACTGCATGGTGTGTGTGACGCACAGGGAAAGTTTTTGGACGTTTACATCGGCAATGTCGGCTCTGTCCATGACTCACGGGTACTGCGACGCTCGCCGTTGTATAAAAACGCTTTATACCCACCTGAGGGCTTTTTTCTACTCGGTGATGGTGGATACCCGTGCCTCCGGCACCCGATCACCCTCCTGACGCCCTATTGCCAGCCAGTTGCCAGTAAGATCTCTTACGTTCTTGTCCATAAATAGAGCCAACAATGATACAAAATTAATACCAAGATTATATTAATTGGATAAAACATTAAGACATATTAGCATATTACCTTAATTAAAAGTTAATTTTAAATTTGGTACAGGTCAAGTCGAGGCACGCTACAACAGGCACCACGCCAAGGCAAGAAGCATCATTGAGCGTGCCTTTGGTGGTCTGAAGACACAGTAGCGTTCCATTTTCTTTAGGGCGCTGGAGGTCCGCCCGACGTTTGCCCCAAAGGTTATCGCCGCCTGCTGCATCCTCCACAATATTGGTATTGAGGCAGATGACCAGGTTGACATGGAGGAGGAGGAGGACCCAGAAGAGGATGGCCATCCAGCGGCTGAAGACAGGGAGCTGTCTGGAAGCTGCCTCCGAGCCAGACTGGCAGCCCAGATTTCTGCTCCAGCACAGCTGGCTGCATGTTTAAATGAACATGACAACATCTGACCTAACCTAGGTCAGACGTCGTCATGTTCACATGCTGGTTGCTGGAAAACTCTCTGTTTCCAGTGACTTCAATCACATCTGGTTGACAGAGGGACACCTCTAGAACACAACCACAAACTGTCAAAAACATCTGATGTGTCATTTCAAAATAAAAGACAATTAAAAAAGCACTTTTTTACTTTAAGTTGCCTTGCCTATTGCTGGAAAACTCTTTGTTTCCAGTGACTTCAATCACATCTGGTTGACAGAGGGACACCTCTAGAACACAACCACAAACTGTCAACAACATCTGATATGTAATTTTAAAATAAAAGACGATTAAAATAATGCGGTTTTACATTTCTATTAAACATACTTTACAGAAACATGTGCAACATATTTGTTTTGATTTTGTCATAACATCAAAACGACTTTAATACAGTTGCTTTCAGTCACATGTAAGATAAATGAATTTGTTACATTGAATATATGAAACTTGAAACAGATGTTTAAATATATATATTAGAAATTAAATAAACTCTTCAAAAACAGTTTTACTCTGTTGAAGTTGGTTCAATAGCCGTCTAGTGTTGAGTTCTCAAGGTGCTATTTCACATAAACCTATGGGTTATACATAGCTTTAGTAATATAATAATAAAAAGAAGAGACAGAATAGGTAAGTTGTTTTCATCCTATTGCATACGTTTTTTTTTTTTTTTTCAGATTCAATGTGACACTTGTGAAAGGTGGTTCCATGAGGAGTGCCTAGGATCATCTGAAGAGGAACTTAAGAAAATGCGTGAAGAAAAATGGAATTGTCAGTTGTGTGGTAAGACGTTTATTCAGTTTTTTTATTTTTTATTATAAACATGTGTAACATAGAACAACAACTATTTTTAAATAATGTAAATCACATGCAGATGACATGAACAAATGCATACAAAATATGCAGCTGAAGATAATTATTTATTTTGATTGTATTTGGTTTTTTTGTCTTTAGATGAGAATAACTCATTTTACTACTTCTACATATTGTAGTAATTTTTTTTTGTATTTGCTTTGTTTAATCCCACACTCATTTCTTGTCCAGGCTGATAGTTGAAGGTGGTGGAGGGTCTCCAAGAGGTCAAGTTTCGATTATTGTTGGGGTGACCGGTGTTGGGGTGTGTTGTTTAAACATGAATGTTCTGTACTGTAAATATATCATGTAAAGTGTGTTGAATAAAGTGTGGTTTACAGTGATTTTCAAACACTCAATGCCTTACTGTTATTCTGTTTCGCAAATCCAAGGTGTCGTTGACACCTTCCAGTTACCATGCTGTGAGAGTTGCATTTAAGGGGCTGAGAATCAAACAACTTCATAACTTTGTGTTGTAACAACTGGAAAGAAAGAGTTTTCCAGCAATGGGCACGGCAACTTAGGGTAAAAAAGTGCTTTTTTACTTGGCTTTTATTTTGAAATGACACATCAGATTTTGTTGTCAGTTTGTGTTTGTGTTCCAGAGGTGTGATTCTGTCAACCAGATGTGCTAGAAGTCATTGGAAACAAAGTTTTCCAGCAATGGGCAAGGCAACTTAAAGTAAAAAAAAGCTTTTTTAATTGTCTTTTATTTTGAAATGACACATCAGATTTTGTTGTCAGTTTGTGGTTGTGTTCCAGAGGTGTCCCTCTGTCAACCAGATGTGCTAGAAGTCATTGGAAACAAAGAGTTTTCCAGCAATGGGCAAGGCAACTTAGGGTAAAAAAGTAAAAAAAGTGCTTTTTTAATTGTCTTTTATTTTGAAATGACACATCAGATGTTGTTGACAGTTTGTGGTTATGTTCTAGAGGTGTCCCTCTGTAAACCAGATGTGATTGAAGTCACTGGAAACAAAGAGTTTTCCAGCAATGGGCATGGCAACTTAGGGTAAAAAACTGCTTTTTTAATTGTCTTTTATTTTGAAATGACACATCATATTTTGTTGACAGTTTGTGGTTGTGTTCTAGAGGTGTCCCTCTGTCAACCAGATGTGATTGAAGTCACTGGAAACAGAGTTTTCCAGCAATGGGCATGGCAACTTAGGGTAAAAAAGTAAAAAAGTGCTTTTTTAATTGTCGTTTATTTTGAAATGACACATCAGCTGTTGTTGACAGTTTGTGGTTGTGTTCTAGAGGTGTCCCTCTGTCAACCAGATGTGATTGAAGTCACTGGAAACAGAGAGTTTTCCAGCAATGGGCATGGCAACTTAGGGTAAAAAAGTTAAAAAGTGCTTTTTTAATTGTCTTTTATTTTGAAATGACACATCAGATCTTGATGAAATTTTCTGGTTGTGTTCTAGAAGTGCCCCTCTGTCAACCAGATGTGATGGCAAAATACAAGATGAAGGTATGATGGTAGCCAAATTTTTTTTTTTTTACAATATTTTATAGTAAAAGACATAAACCTAGCTGTATTTATATTTAGCTATTGTGATGTACTCATGACAATCCTTAACAGAATACGAATATGACCTGATTTTAGATAGTTAAATCTATGACGACAAAAAAAACATCCCGTGTCCACAAAGCGGGCAAATTGCTGTCTCTACAAATATTGCGGGGAAAGGGTAAGTCATGTGAAATCAGTTTGGTCTGCCTGATTTAAACAGGTAATTGTGTTACAAAGTCTAAAACTCGAAGCCGTTGTAAATCTATTTCCAGTAGATTAAACATGGACCGGATGCACGCTTTTATTGTGAAAGCAGCACGTAAATGGCGGTACCATAATGTCTTGAGCTGTCGCGCTTGTGAAAATCGAGAGCGGGCTGGCTTTACTGTTATTTTCGAAGAGGCGGCTAGCTTTACCGCAGTATGATGGTCTGGATGTTGATGTTGTCCTTGGGAGACATTTACAATTTATTCCAGCAAGTATTGAGTTAATAAAGCAGCACAAGGCAGTCAGATAAACACAAAACAAATGGACGTTTGGCCGAATTAAAGCAAAAACCACCATCAGAATGAGCGGTAGTTCACACATAACTAGACAGAGAGAAGTGCACTACAGACGGGGTAACATTAGCCCTGGCTGCGGTTAGGAAAAATAGACTTTGAATTACCTTGACGGGCATGTATCGCTTTAGTCATGTACAAAAACAAATATATAATTATTTACTCTTTAGTGGTTTTTTAAGCCTTTCGGTGATCTGACCTTAAATATTTTATTTTGTACTTGACAAAAGGGATACACATCCGTTGAGGTAACTTTAAAACAAATTTTCGTACAAAACTAAGGGGATAAAAACAAATCTTGCGTATTGACTATAGGTATGCTGGTCTGATGGGTTATGTGGATCTAACAGACACCGCGCTGATATGTGTGTTGCAGGCCATGACCACTGATCTCTATGGCTATGGTGCAAATTTTTGTTGAAAGAAATGTTCACGTTTAAATTTTTTATGTATTCATTACCCAAATTTTTCCAGCATTGGAGAACGTAGTGAATGATTGTTTTACCTCCCGCACACCATACTGACATAAACAAACAAAGAAAGTCAAATTGAATTTTAGTTAAAATTTTTTTTAAAGTTCCAGGGAGCCGCAAGGAATGCGCTAAAGAGCCGCAGGTTTAGAAGAACTGCTTTACTTAATTGATTTGACTTCATTAAAATGACCCAGAGGTAGAATCATAAGTCTCTATTTTTACAAGGTTAGCAACCTTATCAGCCTTCATGAAAATTATTGGATTTAAAACTGTTAAAGAAGCTGTATTTAAGGGAGGGACAAGTCATACTGCAAACACCACTAGGTGGTTTTTAATCTCTCTTCGCAGAACACTAACCGACCTGTTGTAGAATAGGATGGATTTCTTTTAGTTTCAGGGTCTGACATGGCCGCATTGAGAGGAACTCAAGAAGAGCCATATAGTTTTTCAAATTCCAGACAGTAATATCCCTCATGTGTAAAGGAGTCATTCAATATTATGTTAAACTTGTCAGATACCAGTCTTTTCAAGCATCGACATAGCTCCATCTGGTTATATGAAATGCATTAACTTTTTAAAACAACACTCAAGATAAAACAGAATCGATAGGATTTAAAAAGAAAAAAATATATATATAAAGGATTTAACCCAAATGAATAAATGGTTACTAATGTTTTGAATGTTTTTTTCCGAATTCCCCTTGAACGTATCACCCTTTTCCCAGTTCCCATGAATCCTGTTTCCGTGGCTGCGTCTCAATTCGCAGGCTGCGTACTTCCGAGGACGCAGCCTACCTAGCCTCCGGAGGACCCAGCCTCGGTAGGCTGCTCCGGAGGATCCTCAGCCGTTGGTAAATGGGACGGTCTAGCCTTTGGAGCACTTCCTGGTTACGTCACGACGTCATCACGTCTACACAAAGCCCGGGAAAAACCGCGCCATTAATCCGACGATTGATTATTGATTCAAATAGCATAGCAAAATGGAAACTGCAATTTTTATTTTATTTTATTTACCTGATGTTGGAAGAGGAGAGTCGGATTCGGCGGCAGCAAAACCGGCGACAGATTTATTTGAGGCTGGCAGAGCGCAGTGGAGAGGTAACATTTACCTTTATTATTTTCCCCCACTAGGGTCTGCTAATGATCAGAATATACCAGTTATTTATTAAACACTTGTCAGCAGATTAATGAATATCATATTTTAAATATATATTTTTAAGACTTGGTATAAGCTTGTTTGTAACTTTAGTAATTTGAATTGAATAGTCAAATGTTTACAATCCCTGTAAATAACTACGGTGGCCTAGAAGTGCAAACCAACAATACAAAATCTGAAACAACAATACAAAATCTGAAACACTTTTACAAATCTTGAAACAAATTTACATTTCAGAAAACAAATTTACAACAAACGAAACACTTTTACAAATCATAAAACAAATTTACATTTCAGAAAACAAATTTACAACAAACGAAACACTTTTACAAATCATAAAACAAATTTACATTTCAGAAAACAAAATTACAACTGACAAAATCTTACGGAAAGGGAGGGACTGTCTTCGAAGCTTACCCGGAAGTGATAACCGGAGCGTTCATGATGACCCAAGATGGAAGCGAATAGAGTTGCGTTTTGCCCGTTCTGCGGCACTCATGTGAGCAGGTTAACGCGTTTTTGTTTTTCCTGCGGTCGGTCATTTGAGTTTTTAATTGGTACCGAACAGACGGAAGAACCGGAGGTACCTGGGACATCCCAACAAGCGGATAATGCTAAACAAAGTAAGTGCAGCATAAGCTCGCTATCCGAAGTATATCAATTTAAAGGAACCGCGCTGTTGGTTAGCTCACCTCGCTTTTCTGATTTCAGAAGGTGAATTGTGCCCATCATACAAACAGTTCATGGAGTACAGAAGCTCAAAATCTAAAGAGCGTCAGTCATTTAACTACGGTGCTAGAGGAAGACATCGTGCTAAAGAACAAAGACAAGTACAGGTGAGTATTACTATGATTACCATCAGTACCTCACAGTCCGACTCGAGGTGGCTTAGAAATTTATCTGTAGTGAATTTATTTTACAGACTGACTTAAGTTAAAAAACGACAGTTTGAAGTTGACGTAGATTCTGTGGCATAGCAGCCACCAGCGAAAATGCTGTATAACCATTTGGATCTGTAGCTTAAAATGGTACGGATCACTTTTAAGCTGTGGTATGAAGAAGTTGGCTATGTAGGAACACCACCTTCTCTATGGAAACACAGATCTGTGTATTGTATTAATTTCGCTTAAATTTAATACACAATGTTAATCTCCTCTTTTTCGTAGATAAACATTGGAATCATGGTGCCGATCGGAACTGATTTAAAACCTCTCAGGGGGAAAACAATCCCATTATTTGTTGACCCAGATGTAGGAGCAAAAGAGATACTGCAAAAAGGTGTCCAGAAAATGAGAACATTCAACAAGGACATACAAGAAGGACCATACGTCCTTTTATATCCAGACTGTTCAGAGGTAATCAATGTGCCTGGATCAGAGAGGCCATTCAAATTGTCAGAATATAAAAAAGAACTTGGAAGGCCATATTCCAGGATCACATTTTTCATTTGTTTAGAGACCCATTTAAAAGGAGGTAAGTTGTCTATTTTTGTTTAACAAATTTCAGTTACTCTAAGATTGCATCTAAAGTATCTATATAATTTGCTGTTTGTTTTGACAGCTGTGGATGACACCTCAGACTCGGATTCTGAAATCATCTTCATGTCAAGGAGCACATCTGAATTCTGCAAAGCTGACACAGTGGTATATCATTTACTTTTTCGATTGTTTTAAGTTATTTTTATTTTATGGGGTGGGGAGCTTTATTGGCCTTTTTAAATAATACTTTATCCTTCCACATAGCTTTACATTTATATAAAAGAATACAGCTTTTTACGAGCAGTCATCTTCTGTCTCCCTCTCCTTTTTATTTATCTTTCTGTCTCTTTTTTAATTCAATTCAAAATGAGTGTTGTAACACAACATAAAAGGATGCAATCATACAGTTTTAGCCCACACTCCTGATCCAAACGACACAAGTTCTGTCTGGAATAACTACTGTGTTTATTTATTATCTTTTCTTATTAGTAAACGCCTCATGCTCCTCCATATTGACAGTTAGGAGTTTCTCAGTCCCGATTTCGTGGGAGTTTTTAGTGCAGCCATCCTCACAAACCGGGCCCATTTACAAAACTCTTAAGTTTACCAAGGCAGATAAAAATATGTTGTTACTCTGAGGGCTCTCTCTTCTGGCGGGAGTGCTAACGCAGGTGACTCTGAACTCGACTTAGTAGAAGAAACATTAAAGTTGGCTCCATGCGCCCAGTGCAGACTCTCTTAGTGGATGTTAGAAACATCATTTTCCAGCGCACTTAAGGCTACAGTTCTTGTCACAAACTGCTACATTTCCCACAGAATGCACCCAGCATGCACCTGTCAGTCTGTGGTGCAGAGAAGCTGACACCGCTGAAGATTATGAGTTGTGACTGCCTAGGAGCAGCTCCATGTGAAGACTTCATCCAACCAAGCACTTTATATATGTTTTTAAAATTTAGCTCTGCACGTACCTGTCACAGACTGGTGTCTGCCTTATTATGTTGGAACCTAAAGACTGAAATGGCTCATGATGCAATCCGCTATTTAGATTTTAATAAAAAAAAAACCTCCCTATAGAACAGTGGGGGAAACACTGAAATATGGGATAGGAGGACAGTTATGGCAGCTGTGACACATTGCTGATAATTGTTTGTTTCCTCACAGGTTTACGAACCACAAAACCAAAGTACTCCCAAAGAAAAACCTGCAGATGATGGGTAGGTACATTTTGGCCTCTGGGCTTTTTCACAAAATGTGTCGTGACTGACAAAAGGCAGTTTGAAATAGTTAATCAACAAATAGGAATCCTGCCTATTTTTTTTTTTTTTTGAAAGTCTGAATAACATTTTAATAATCAAATCCTTTTTATTGCTTTTTAGGGATGCACAGGGCCATTTATCAACAATTCAGCCTGGGCAGGTAATACAACAGCCTATGACAGCCTTTCTCAGTGTTGTCGTTTGTGTAATTTTAATTAGTTTTACAGACAGAAATCTCTTTTGCTTAGAATCCATCTGAAACAAATCCAGACAAGAGCTGCTACAGGTAAAAAAATGATAATATAGAAGAAATTTGTATTTGTTAAATGTTTTAACATGAAGATTTTATTTTCCCAACAGTAAATACACAGATCTGTATTCACCATGTGTTGAGGAAGAGGATGAGGAGTTTGTTGCAGACACTATGGAGAATGTCCAAGACACAGTGTAAAATAAGTTTATAAGTCTGAAATTCCAGTGTTTGTGCAACACTGCTGGTATTTAAATATTTGTTGTTTAATTGTGCACTGTTTGGTATATTCTTTAATTGAAGCACTTGTTGTCTTTGCAGGACAGAAGTTCACACTACACTACCTGAGATTGTAGCAAACCTCTCACTTTCTATTGATCACAAGAGAGTGAGCAGGTTCAACATCTCAAGGGCTGATGTTTGGGAGGGAGCTGTCAGAGGGTTTAAGCGTTCAACATATTCTGAAAGCTGCGACATGCTGGTCAGATTTACTGATGATGCTGGTGTTTATGAGGAGGGAATTGATACAGGTGGTCCAAGACGGGAATTTCTATCTCTGCTGATGAAATGCTTGAAAGACCGGCCCATTTTTGATGGACCAGAAGGACATCGTTTCTTGGTCTACAATGCAAATGGTATACATAGGATTAGATATGTGCTTTACTAGTGATTAGTTAATTATTAGACAGCATATTATTCCCCTCAGTGGCTTAAAAGTGTATAGTGTATGTTTTCATTTTGCAATATGATTTTATTTACAGCTGTTAGGGAGGATGAATACTTCCTTGCAGGAAAGATGATTGCAGTTTCAGTTGTGCATGGAGGTCCAGGACCCCATTTCCTGTCAGAAGATCTTGTACATTATCTTGCCGGCCAGCCTTCATTCCAACCAACTGTTAAGTTAGTAACTGATGAAAGGATAGGGAAAGCTTTGCATGAGGTGAGGATAGCATAAATCTATAGTGTTATCAGACAGTTTAACATGGTTCCTAGGCCTGTCACGGTAACAAATTTTGCTGGGCGATGATTTGTTTTTTTTAAAGTATTAAGCTAAATCATATTGCCGTTTGGAGGCCTTACTCAATTACGGTAATATGGTAATGGCTTAATAAATATATCCTCTCGACTTACCATATCACACACATTAAACAGGCGGGGTTTTTGGTTTAAATCCAAAAAACTCCCATCCCTCTATTGTTGTGTTTGGCTTTGACACCTATTTAATTTCTTTTCAAACTAGTGTGTCTGTGGCTGCCCCTCATGGGGATCTCGTTTTAAATTTGAGGATGTGTCTACCTGACACAAGTCAGGTTCCCCCCAACATAATATTAACCTGGCTGGCCGCCAGGCTTTACCCAGCGACATAAAGCGGTCAGTTAAGTTCCCATCTGGAGGAAAGCATCCTGATCAACTAACCTTTTGCGCTAGCTGGTATTAACTTTACACACACTACGGCACCCAGTTAAGGGGCTGCATTGCACAAGTCCCTGTTCCCTTGGCACCTCACCCAACCCACCAGACCAGTACCCCAAGGATTACCCCTTTTTCTGTAGGAAATTCTGGCAACAATTAACCCCTCTCCTACATTGGAAATGAGAAGGGAAGGGTGAGCAGACATCAATGCACCATATTGAGACAGAAACACAAGGGGAAATATTCAAGCATGCATACCCAAATTATTGTTTATTTTAATTACTCGTGATTAAAATTGTGCAATTAATCGATATATTGCTTATTGTGACAGGCCTAAAGGTTCCTACACTGTTTTATGATGCAAATGACTTCCTATATTGCATATATGCTATCAGAATTATTAATTTTATACTGTAGC